>NW_007728192.1:186259-235728 GCF_000696425.1 Galeopterus variegatus | reverse complement strand
TACACATGCTGTCTGGGTGGTCACTCTTATATCCACAGTAATCCACAGTATAAAACCATGACAATTTTCTCAAATCTCTTTTCCAGACTTACATATAAGGCCTCTAAGCATATAACTTGTGTTCTATCTATCCGTCATTTTAATTTTCCTACCATTGTGGTTTTCCTGGAGTTAGAACAGCACCTGATAGAGCTTGGATGTGTTATCCCCCCCAAAAAAACTCATGTGGAAATCTGAGCCCCAATGTGGCAGTGCTGGGAGCTCTTTGATTCATGAGGGTGTATCCCTCATAAATGGATTAATGCTCTCCCTGGAGGGTGGAGGTAGTGAGTGAGTTCTCATTCTATTAGTTCCCATGATGGTTGTCTAAAAAGACTCTGGCACCTCCCCTCTCTCTCTTTTGCTTCCTCTCGCCCAGTGATCTGCTTGTACCATCCGGCTGCCTGCTGCTTTCCTCCATGAGTAGAAGCAGCCTGGCCTGCGCTAGATGTAGCTGTCCCAGAACAGTAAGCCAAATAAACCTCTGTTCTTTATAAATTACCCAGTCTCAGGTATTCTGTTATAGCAGCACAGAAATGGACTAATACAGCACCTGTGTTCCCAGCTCCCTGTGATTAAATAAGCAGCACCTAACTGATGTGTCTGGAGGGGCATAAAAGAAGTCTGAGCAAATAGTCCCCTTCTTTGCTTGCCAGTGACACAAATAAGACAGTCACTCTTTAGATCCACCAAGGGCTTTATTACTTTTCACAAATTTCTTACATGCATGATCTCACATTAGCCTGCCTACAACTGCTCCGAAGGAGATATCTTATTCCTACAAGCCACACTGAAGTTAGTTATTTGTATTAAGACTGGTAAAAATTCCTCTTAAAATACAAATATATCAAGGAGAAGGAGCAAGACAGAAGCCCATTTCCACCCAGCACCACCCATCAATTCAGATTGGTTTATCAGTCTGACTTAGCTAAGTGATTCGGGCTGAGGGAATGCAGGAGAGGATGGGTGCATTTTTAGAAGAGAAGTGGAGGCTGAGAGCTGTGCCCTGGAGAGTTCAGGGCAGAGGAAGCAGTGTGATTGAGTAGGCGCTGGGAGACACAGCAGGGGGAAGACCAAAATCTTCACTCATAAATACTGCTGAGAGCCAGTTCTGCCAATCAGTTTTTCCAAGAGAGGAGTCAGGAAGACTCTGAATGTGTCTGGCCGCAGCCTTGGTGGTGCTTGTATGAGTGAGTAGGCGCTGGGAGACACAGCAGGGGGAAGACCAAAATCTTCACTCATAAATACTGCTGAGAGCCAGTTCTGCCAATCAGTGTTTCCAAGAGAGGAGTCAGGAAGACTCTGAATGTGTCTGGCCGCAGCCTTGGTGGTGCTTGTTTCTATGACTGTCAAAAGAAGAGAATTTGATCCCTTAGGAAACAATTAAGGGAAAGGAATAATTATTTAAGAGGATGGATTAGTCCATTTCTGTTGTTTATAACAAAATATCTGAAACTGGGTAATTTATAAAGAATCAAAATTCATTTCTTACAGTTTGGAGGCTGGGAAGTTCAAGATCCAGGGAACACATCTAGTGAGGGCCTTCTTCCTGGAGAGGTGACTCTCTACAGCAACTCAGGGTATCACATGGCAAGAACGGGCTGAGCAAGAGTGAGAGAGCTAACCTCCTACATGCTCTCCTTCTAAAGCCATCGGAACCATGCCCAGGGCCACCCATTAAACAATAAACCTATTACTCCACGAATGGATTAATCCGTTCACTAGAGCAAGGTCCTCAGATCCAATCACCTCTTAAAGGCCCCACCTTTCAAATACCATAATTGGATCTCCCACCCTCTTAACACTGTTACAATGAGGTTCAAGTTTCCAATACATGATCTTTGGGGGGACACATTTAACTCATAGCAGAGGAGGACTAAAACTTGATATTCAGAAAAACATTAAGGGATTTTTTCTAAAAACCACTGTTTGTGGAGCCTAAGGAGAAAGGGAATATTTGCTAAAAATTAAAATGCAAACTGACATAGTGTAGCCCCAATTCAGGAGTACCCCATGCAAAGATGGAGTTCCAAAGGAGAGTTGGAGGGGTGTGGAAGAACTGCCAAAGTG
The DNA here is from genome assembly GCF_000696425.1 of Galeopterus variegatus. Lineage (NCBI taxonomy): Eukaryota > Metazoa > Chordata > Mammalia > Dermoptera > Cynocephalidae > Galeopterus > Galeopterus variegatus. The sequence goes on along the minus strand of NW_007728192.1, from coordinate 233,619 downwards.
CATCTCCGTGAGCCCAAGCTTCCTATCTAGTGGCAAAAACGTAACAGGACGTCCTGTGTTGTTCCAGCAGAGGCTGAAGTTGGCTGCCTGAATCAAGCAAATGGCTTGTCTGAGCACCTGACTATGAACAGCTTGTATTTTGTTCTACTCATAAGGTCTTGAAGAGAACTTAGCAGACATGTTTCATCAACGTGCTCTGCAGAATTCCATCTTGTAACCTAAAACTTATTCACCAAGTTCCATGAAGTCATAGTTTACACAGAGAAAAAAAAAAAGCTTTCTAAAAAGATATGTGGACACTATCTTTATGACCTCAGGATAGGGAGGAATACATTAAACAATCAGAAATCACCAACTATAGATGAAAAGAATGATAGATCTGGAAACATTAAAATTATTTTACAAATGTAAGTAATTATAGTTTACGATCCGCCTTGGCAGAAAATAGCATTATAAAACATAGCTCTACAAAAACATAGCTCTACAAAAACATAGCTCTTGTTACATGGAATTTATAAATTAACTAGGAATTTCTGTGTTAACAAAATTGATTTTTACATCCATAAACATGATATAGCTCTCCATGTGTATGGGTATTTGGATTTCTAAAATAAAGTCTTACATGATTCTCTTTATTACTAGGTATAAAATAAATTTTGTTGCTATTGTAGATACGTTTTTAACATATTTTCTAATTGTCACTGATACATAGGAATTCAATTGTGTCTATATCTATATATCTATTTCTAAATCTGTATCTATATTATACCCAGCACTTTTAGTTCTAGTGGTTTCTCCATAGCTTCTTTTGGATTTTTATTGCACAAACCTGTTGTCTTTGAATAATATCTTCCCATGATAGAAAGTGAAGCTTGCTTCCTCCATATCCATTCTCAATATCCTGCGAATGACAGTTCCCAATTTTGTTCACTGAAGCCACATTTCTAACTAAATTTTCAAAATTCCTTTGTAAGCAGTGCCAAAGATACATAGTTCTGAGCACAGAAAATGGAGGAGTAAGAAAAAAAAAATTAAGGCAGAACATGGCTGGCAATGCAGTTATTTGGTTTTGGTTTGGCGCCATTCACTCTAGCGATCAAACCTAGAGTCATAATCTTGGTTCTTATTTCATCTTATTTACATCATTCATCATATTTAACCATATTTTGGTGTGTCTGTGGTATTCTCCCCTGCCCGACCCTGAGATAACTATGGAAGGGATGACTAAGTGACTTGTCTAAGGTCACTCAGGTTGTACATGGCAGAAACAGTAAACTTCAAAGGGTTTTTGGGTTTTTTGAAAGGGATGAATTCACTTGGCACCTTCCTTTTGATTTTTGTCCTTTCCTTGTCTTCCTGCCTGGAATCTGTACATGATACCTAGGAGTGCAGCAGCTATCTCGTGACCATGATGATAGAAGTCCCACACTGAGGACGACAGAATGGAAAAATAAGAGATGCCTAATGACATTCCACACCCCTGTAAAACCCTGGGGCTACCTACTTATGGACTGCTTCTTAAGTGAGAAAAATAAACCCATGTTTGGTTAAACCTCTACATGAGGTTTAAAACAGGCAGCTGAACAAATATACCTTTAATTTGTTAGTTTCTATTTATTTTATTATATTCTGGTATTTGTTTTTGTTTTGTTTGTTTTTCTCTTTCCACACTGGCTTGGTCTCAATTACTTCTTTTTTTTATTTTAATTTTTTTATTAAATTAATTTTCTTAATTTACATATAATAATTGTGTATCATTATGCAGTACAGTGTGATATTTGAGTACATGTGTACAGTGTGCAATTATCAAATTAGGGTAATTAGCATATCCATCACCTCAAACATTCATCATTCAATTGCTTCTTAAGGTCAATAATGAATACTGTCTTTTTAAGTCATGTTTTTATTAACTTTTAAAGGCAAATAGTGGGCATAATCTTTATAATGATGTAAAAGCAGAATGCATCTTGTACGTCTGAATATGAGTTGATTTTTAGATTAAGAATTTATCATGGCTGATTATATTTACTCAAATTTTTATTAAAGAAGCCTATAAGGATTTAATTATTTTTTTAAACAAGAATCAGTAAGAAAAAACTCACAACTTTTATTCTGTCAGGCACACTTGCTTTATTATTGATTATCATACAAAAGATAGTACTGCATAGTGGTTAAAAGTATGTGTTTAATATTCTTTCAGCTTAGCTTCAAATCCCTGTACTGCCATGTACAACTTGTGTGACCTTAGACAAATCACTTGGCCACTTCTTCCATAATGATCGCAGGGTCTGACAGGGAAGCATAACACAGGCATACCAAAATATGATTAAATATGATAAATGATGTAAATAAGGTGAAATAGGAACCAAGATTATGACCTAGGTTTGATCATAATCTGGGTGCTGTAGAGTATATAAGGTGGTTTTAGTGTCAAACCACAACCAAACAACTGCATTAAAATTATCCCATTGCCAACAATGTTTGGCCTTGATTTTTTTTTCTTCATATTCTTCTGTTTCCTGTGTCTCAATCTTAAGTACTAAACTAACATATGAACTTCTTTTGCTAAGGGTTAATCTTAAACTTGTCTTGGGACACGTTCTACATGGAAAGACACAGAATATCTAGTTAGAGGTCCTTTTACTACCACTTACTCTGGGGTCTTGGGCAAGTTTAAAAGCTCTCTGAAATTTATTTTATTCATTCGTGATGGGATTTTTCATTCTATTTGCTTTAACTACATTATAGGATTTTCATAAACATCAAATAAAATAATTCACATAAATGATTTTTGCAGAGCTACACAAATGTCACATCTCGCAAAGCATTTAGCCACATGATGGATTTATAGGAAATTTTCAATAAAATTCTATTGATTGGATTATTGAGTTTTAGATCCTTTCTTTTTTTTTTATTAGAGCTAGTTTATAAAATAACTTATCTTGAAAGTATAAAAATGTAGCATCCTGCAATACCCAATAGGGTTGATTCCTATGATTTCTCTGTTGCCATCTTGTTTATTCTACACTGTTCTTCCAAGTTTCAAGGTATGAGACATGAAAAATTAAAATAACTCAACTCCCAACTCCTCAGAAAGGGGAAAAATGTCTTTACCATCTTGGTTCAGCTACATTTCAATTCCTTGGGCATTAATCCTATTTCTCAAGCAGACTCAACCGACAATTAAAATATCCAGTTGGTACCTGTCTGTCAGCCCTCCAGCCAACAACCAAACTGCACTTGTTCTGAGCTTGTAAAACAGTCTCAGCTCTTAGTTTTCTCATATAATTCTTTGAGGACTCCTTTAGCTAAATACAGTGCATCTATTACATTATTATTACCCTACCTAGAGTTAACCAACACTGTTTGTTCATAACAATTATTCAGTTCTCATGAAAGCTACAGTTTAAATACATGATATAATTTCCTACTTAGGAGAGTTATTTGCATATGAAATTATCTTCAAAGCGAAGTATTGGTATCATTGAAGCTCGTATCCCATAATCTAGCTTGTGTCTATCTCCAGTCACTCACTGAAGGAAATAACCTGGTGTAAATCTCAGAAAATGAGAACAAAAATACTACTCCTACTTTTTGCTTCTCCCATTCTTGGGAACAGAGGACAGAAAGAGAAATTTTAAGTTATTGATTATAGATATGAGTTCCTAGCAGAGGAAAAGGGATGTTAAAATGGCTAATGATAAGATTTAAAATACAAGGTTCTCAACTCTGTTTTGCAGCCAGTGAGATTTAGTTTATATCATTCCTTTATATTTATATGAGAATTGTCTTATTGATACTTTATAAAGTTTTATCTGTCCGTTTTTGTTTTTAATTTCAAAAATCTTGTCCAAACACTAATTCATTCACCCCTATATTACTGCCTTCAAAACTTGCTTCCTCTCTGTTTTCCTTGCATTGATTTCATCAGTCCCTGATATATTTGATATGTTCTACACACTATCTTTTCTTAACCAATCCCTTTAATTTTGCTACTCAAAGATTTAAAACTCCTTAATGGCTCTCTGTTTCTATCAAGGGAGTGAGAGTGGTTGAGGGGTCAAAGGTGACTCTGAGGTTTGAGCAAACAGGTGGCTGAAGGTGTCACCAATACAGAGGAACCAGGAGAAGAGAGACCAGTTTGGGATCAGAAGAACACGATGCAGGTAGTTGAGTTTGAGGGAACTTTGAGACACTGAGATAGCAAATAAATGGATACTCACATCTAGTGCTCAAGAGGGAGATCTGAGCTGGAGATAAACATTTGGGAGTTGTGATATTGAGAGCTATAAAGCCACAAGATAGATAAAATCATACAGGAAAAGCATATGGAGAAAAAATAGTCTAGGACCTAGCCCTGATATTATTAGAAAACTTGCAATATTTGAAAAACTGCTGTGTAGAAGAATTAATTTAACATAACCAGGACCAATGGGAATAGGTATAGGAAATCTGATTTTATCCCATTATTTGAGAGAAATGTGTAATAACTAAGTCCATCAATGACAGTGATTGCCCCCATTTTACAAAGCATGGGAGCAGGGCTGAGTCACACTTATCGGTATGCTGCAGACAGGATGGAGTAAGAAGGACCTCTGAACTCTGAAATTTTGTGATTCAACATATGTTGTATTTTTCTCTCCAGTCACCACTATGGAGTGAGAAGGACCTCTGAACTCTGAAATTTTGTGATTCAACATATGTTGTATTTTTCTCTCCAGTCTATAAACACCTTGAGCATATGGATTTAACACTGAGAAGTGTTGGGCACAATATGGGATCTCAGTAAATATTACTGATTGCTAGGATTTTGAAAGCTCTGTAAGATTAGATGAACAAATACTTTTTTTTTTTTTTGTGACCGGTAAGGGGATTGCAACCCTTGGCTTGGTGTCGTCCGCAATGCGCTCAGCCAGTGAGCGCACCGGCCATCCCTGTATAAGAGCGCACCGGCCACCCCTATATTGGATCCGAACCCGCGTCCTCCGCGCTCCCAGCACTGCACTCTCCCGAGTGAGCCACGGGTCCGGACCGAACAAATACTTTTTAATTATACCTGTTTAAAGAACATTGAAAAAAGAGGTGGAAATAGAGGAAGGAATTAGGAGTGGTGGTAGAGGGAAAAGGAGTAGGGGATAGGCAGGTGAAGGACAGAGATGAGCCCAAGTAGAGGGGAAATTTGTGGTTGTTTGCTTTAGAATAAGGGCTTAGTTACTAAAAAAAAAATAGCATTGTAATATAAGTGCTGGGAGATATTTTAATTGTATAAAATGCTTTTGTTGTGATAGTCTGTAGGAGTGCCCTAACATATTATTAGAAGCAAACACACACACACACACACACACACACACACACACACACACACACACATCTACTTACAAATTTGAGTCTCCCCTTTTCTGTCCTGTGATAGTCTTCCTATCAAAAATATAATAGTCATTTTAGAAGAAGGTGTCCTACAGAATGCTACTTTAAACTAAATACAAATCAAACCACACTTACAAACACACCATTACAGCTTTCATAGAATTTAGAAGGATATTACATTTTGCAGTTAAGAATGGAACTCTGACTGTTACTACTTAAACCACCACAGTCGGTAAGTACTTGAGAGAAAGGAAGAACTCAGTCCATAGAAGACTGCATCTTCTATCAACATCTTTAATTATATCTGGTGCCAAAACAAGAAGTTGTTTCTTTGCTAAAACCTCATTATTTAAAGGTATTTCTCTAGCTGCATTAATTGAAGCATGTACCAGCTAAGGCAAATCACACCTGTTCTCCTACGTTTAAAAGGGCTAAATAGAGGAAAAGCGTAATTCCCTTTGCTTTGTGGATTGTAAATGCTGCAAAATGGCTGCTCTTCTTTCCTGTCATTGCTTCTTCTGAGACAATTACACTCACTAAAGCAAACACTTATGTTGTAGGTCTTTCACTGCAGAAATAATCCTGTTGAATTGGGTTGTTTGCATGTGTCTGGCAGCCATTTCCAGAGCTCATTTCAAAGGCAAATGTAATATGCAGATTCCATGCAATAGAATTAAAATTAGTCTTGTATGTCCTAATATTTTGCATTTTGTCTGCAACTGCCAAAAATGATCTTTTCTTGACGCTGAGCTAAATTGGGCAAAATCCAATTCAATAAAACTACAGTGATTGGATTTTTAATTGATTGTTTGGATGAATACCACTTTGTTCTTTCAGAAAACTGAGGCACCTACACATAATGGCTCCCAACCCTTCTCTGTCCTGTACCTGCAGTTGCAAAATGACTGGGAAGGAAGTAGATTTCCTATGGAGGAACAAGTAACCTCTCTCGCATCATGGACCATGCTATGAGCAAATGACATTCCCAGTGGGTTTCCTGTCACTTCAAAATATCTGCACCTTGTGCTTGGAAGTAATGGGCAAGATTGTCAGATATCTTTCCTTATAAATCAATTCCTTAGAATGATGAGGCCTTTAAAACAATTGGTTTGGTCCCCCCCACAAAAAACAAAAAAAAAAACTGGAATCTGGTCCCACACCCCTAACTCCCCAAGACAACCAAAAACCAAGTGCAAAAAAAGAAAAAAAAAAAAACTGGAATCTGGTCCCACACCCCTAACTCCCCAAGACAACCAAAAACCAAGTACTACCCCTTTCAACAAATTCCAGTTCTATACTACCACTTTCAACAAATTCCAGTTCTAATGATGTTAATAACAGCCAACCTTAAATAATGCTTGCTTTGTACCAGGTACTATTCTAAGCACTTTATATGTACAAACTCATTTAATTTTCACACAGCCCAATACAATAGGTACCATCCCAATATTTCCCCCCATTTTACATATGGGAAAACTGAGGCTCAGAGCTGTTAAATAAGTTGCCCTTGCTCACATAGCTATGAACTTGTAGAATCAGGATTCCAGTCTAACAAATAGGGCTCCAGCATCCCAGCTCTTGATCACTTTACTGAAGTTACTACTATCTTTTAAAGTCTGAAAATCTTCGTTCTTGAGAAAAGTTTCTTTAAATCTTTATTCAATCCTATTGCTATATTGGCTATTTCCTTGTGAACATATTTTCATCTTCTTAATCTGCTTTTCCCCCTCTGGTTTTACACTTTTGACTTGGTCTTTCTGCCAATGAAAATGTGTTAAGCACCACTTGTGCACAGTTCTTTAGTAGGCTCAAGACTATTTCATATAAACCAGGAGCAAGCTTTGCACACATCTCCTACATTTATTTATTTGGCAATTCTAGTAAACATAATGTTGGTATCATGGTATAAACTTACTTCTAGGGCATTTTTTTACTCCATTTTTTAATGTTTAATTTTATACTTTCTTTTCCTTTTCCCCTAAGCTTATATCCCTTCCCCTCCCCACCCACCATACCCCATGCCTGAGTTACTTCATTTTAACTCCTGGTTATTTGGCTTATTAGTGCTTACCTAATGTCATAAATTGTTATTTTTCAGGTGGCATAGCTATAACAACTTCAATTAGAAGCCCATTTTCCAACTTTCCTCTTAATAACAGTCTCTAAAATCTTAAAGTTCATCCATTCACCAAGCCAGGCTGCCTAAATACTTCTCAAAGCTGTTCCCTCTATCTTCACTGCACTCTGTGAGGACAGATCTGAGTCATCCCTCACCTCAACAACTGCCACAAGCTACTAACCAGTCTCCTTACTTCTAGATGTATCACTTTAAAAAACATTTTCCAAGCAGCTGCTATAGTGATTTCTCAAAAATACCAATCTATCCGTATCATAACCTTGCTTAAAACCCTTCATCACTTCCCTTCAGCACTGCCTTGGCCCCGGTGGGATACAGCACATTCTTTTTTAGGGATCCTTCTGCATCATTCCCCGCCCTCATGCCCTGTGATTTTCCAGTGCTGGACCCTTCCTCCTGCTCCTCTCTCCATCATAACTACTTCCACTCTTTACCTGTTAACTACCTGTCCCTTTGCAGAGTCAGCTCACAGTGTTGCCTCTAGGATGCCTTGTCTCTCTTTCCTCAAGATTCTCCACTGCAAACCACACTACTGGCTTAGCTAGTTCTCATCTGTTTCCCCTAATCATGGCGTTTACTGCAATGATTCAAACTGATCTGCTTCTTTGTTTGTATCCTCCACTACATTAGATCTTAGTCAACATTCCATTTATTAGGTTGCATTCATATTCAGATGCTTAGCTCAGAGTGGATGTAATAAATATCTGTGGAACTGAACCAAAGTTTTCCCATATCTTTCAACAAAGGAGGAGACCAAGAATAGATATCACATGCCTATCAAGGGTTTGATTTTTTTTGGAGAAAAAAGGAAGGTTGCTTCAGAGTCTCACAAACTTTTTTATTGTGTATTTTCAAACTTTCCTTGCTTTTAACAATACTGCCACAGGACAAACTCACCCAAGAGAAGATAACAAAATGATGACGTTGGAGCTCCATTCTATTTAAATTTAAATCTCCTTTTTGCCAGAAAATGTCAGTGCTGATGCTGTTAGAACCAGAGGGCCTAGCTTTTGCAGTTCTCCTGCTGGGCTTAAGTGAGCCACAAATAGGTCAAGTGTCTCACTCTCTGAGTCAATGGCTCTGCCTGAAATAGAACACAGATGATAAATCACTTTTCTCCAGCACTGCTCAGACAAAGCCAGCATTTTGATGTAACATGAAGCATAGCTAGAAATCAACAAAGATGCCAATATACCTGTTGAAAAAAAAATATTTGGGGCAAGGATTTATGAGGAAGAGAGGATATGGGCATATTCCAAGTAGATTTCAAAGGAAGCAATGCATTATTCACATTAGGAAAAAAATTGATTTAATTAAATACGTTTGGGCAATGTAATATACTTAATCCATAAATATGACTTAAATAGTTTTCTATAGAGGTGCTCTTGGTATTCTGTTGTCAATATCTGAAAAGCTATTATTTTATGTGATGCTTTTTAAATGCCATGACTAAGGTGTGGATATGAAGCAAATCCAGTTTTCAAGGAGCCAACCATGATCCGGCCCCTGACTGTTTTGCACACTTATCTATTATCATTCATGGCCATGACATTTAGATGCCAGCACACCGAGCTCTTCTATTCAGATCACACTATTTCTTGCCTCTATGCCCTAGTTCATCCTGTTCCCCCAAATTTTTGCCTCACATAATACCACATGCAGCCCACTATTACCACATGTCTGCAGACAATTTTGATTGTCACAACTGGGTAAGGACAGGGGGTTGTACCACTGGTATTTCGTGGGTAGAAGTGCGGGATGCTGCTGTGTATTACAATGTGCAGGTCCAGAACTGCAGACAATTTTGATTGTCACAACTGGGTAAGGACAGGGGGTTGTACAACTGGTATTTCGTGGGTAGAAGTGCGGGATGCTGCTGTGTATTACAATGTGCAGGTCCAGAAAAAAAATTGTTCAGCCCAAAATGTTAATAGTGCTGATGTTGATAAATCTTAACTTAGAATATGTTTCAGTAAATAAACTGAATTTATTTCAAATGAGGAAGGATAGATCTATTCTCTTAAAAAGTATGTTTTTAACAATTTCATAATGATAATAATAACTTTTTTAAGAGTGATTCTCAATTATAAGAGGTCTATATAGGTTTAAACATAGAATATGTTTAAACATAAATTTTAAACATAGAATAAAGTAAATAAACTTAAGTTTGCAAAAAAAGTTTTTTTGTAATCTAGATTAGTCTTTCTGTACTCTACTTGCACTAGCTGCTCTAGAGAAGAGTTTCTGGTTAGAAATGGAGCATTGTACAGCAAGATACCATGCTGATATTACTGCTAATAAGAGAGCATTTTGTTTTAATACTTACAAGTAGAAGAAGGCATATTCTCTTTTCGAGGAATACCTGTTACAGGTATTTGCACTGCTGTTTATTTAGAGTCTTTAGGCAGGCATAAGACATATTTGCACTGTATTGCCACCTTTTTTCAACAATGAACATGTCATCTAAAGAAGTGAGTCTGGATTACATGACCTTTAGTGTTCTGGCTGGCTGTGCATTCTTGGTCTTATACTCACTCAGTCAGGCTAATGCTGTACCCTTTGAACACCACGAGAAAGGAGCAACTGGATAATGATTCATGGTAGTCTACCATGTCTGCTAAATTGAATTCCACAGAACATGCAACTGAGTATACGCTCCATCAGCAGAACTTTGATGAGCTTTTGGAGATACCAAAGTATTTTATATTTATGTCCTTTGCTTTGAAAGTAATGTTGATGTGCAAGATTTGTACCTAGGATTTTTCTCTAGGCAGTTGATTGACTCCGCATACAAGGAATTTGAATGAATTAACATGCATTTGCTTGAGACTGAAAATTCTTTAGTCTACTTAGCATATGTGTGATAAAGTGATCATATAATTTATTATCCAATCAGAGAAGCTTTTGTTTGGGAAAATGCTGAAGTGGAAGACATATTTGGACAATAGGCACACACTGAGGCTCCCCTAGGCAAATTTAGCCTGTAGGTCATCCTACATACGAGCAAATGGGCTAGGAGACACTGGGCAGTAATCTAGACATGCATTTAAAGTGAAAAGTATGGGAGAGAATTGCATCTTCTCCTCAACAAAGGCACAGAATATTTTTTAAAAAGTGAAATCTAGGCCCATAAATTGTTCTAGTTGCTTGGTCAAAGAAATTGTCAGGACCACAAATGAATGGAATATGTAGGATGTCCTCGTCTTCAAACACCAGCTACCCGGTTAAACAAAACTGGCAAGCCTAAAATTTGCCAGTCACATCCAGTTTGCAGGTTCTAGTTATCATAGATGCTGATGGGAAAAAAGGTGGAAGAAAAACTCTAAAACAAACTACTACCCATCTACACAGTTAATATTATAATAAAGCTCTAGCAACAGAAAACAGCAAGTACCTACAGATGAAATGACCTCAGTGACTAAAGACAAAAATGCAGTCCCAAATTTAATTTTGTATTGAGAAAAATGATTACCCAGAGAAGCGATGATATCACTAAGATAAGTGAAATTCCTGGAACAACGTGAGGACTTTGCTCTTCTTTGCCTCTCTCTCTGGCAGCATAATCTAGATTAGTCTTTCTGTACTCTACTTTCACTAGCTGCTCTAGAGAAGAGTTTCTGGTTAGAAATGGAGCATTGTACAGCAAGATACCATGCTGATATTACTGCCAATAAGAGAGCATTTTGTTTTAATACTTACAAGTAGAAGAAGGCATATTCTCTTTTCAAGGAATACCTGTTACAGGTATTTGCACTGCTGTTTATTTAGAGTCTTTAGGCAGGCTTAAGACATATTTGCACTCTATTGCCACCTTTTTTCAACAATGAACATGTCATCTAAAGAAGTGAGTCTGGATTACATGACCTTTAGTGTTCTGGCTGGCTGTGCATTCTTGGTCTTATACTCACTCAGTCAGGCTAATGCTGTACCCTTTGAACACCACGAGAAAGGAGCAACTGGATAATGATTCATGGTAGTCTACCATGTCTGCTAAATTGAATTCCACAGAACATGCAACTGAGTATACGCTCCATCAGCAGAACTTTGATGAGCTTTTGGAGATACCAAAGTATTTTATATTTATGTCCTTTGCTTTGAAAGTAATGTTGATGTGCAAGATTTGTACCTAGGATTTTTCTCTAGGCAGTTGATTGACTCCGCATACAAGGAATTTGAATGAATTAACATGCATTTGCTTGAGACTGAAAATTCTTTAGTCTACTTAGCATATGTGTGATAAAGTGATCATATAATTTATTATCCAATCAGAGAAGCTTTTGTTTGGGAAAATGCTGAAGTGGAAGACATATTTGGACAATAGGCACACACTGAGGCTCCCCTAGGCAAATTTAGCCTGTAGGTCATCCTACATACGAGCAAATGGGCTAGGAGACACTGGGCAGTAATCTAGACATGCATTTAAAGTGAAAAGTATGGGAGAGAATTGCATCTTCTCCTCAACAAAGGCACAGAATATTTTTTAAAAAGTGAAATCTAGGCCCATAAATTGTTCTAGTTGCTTGGTCAAAGAAATTGTCAGGACCACAAATGAATGGAATATGTAGGATGTCCTCGTCTTCTCCTCTGCTTACTTACCAAGCCATGGGATATTACTGAAAGTATAAAAAAAGATCTTTACTTGCAGTTGAGTTCAATTAGCTCAACTGAGATGAATTTAGAAAGATAAAAGATGCAGCAGAAGAAATATATCCTCATTCATGCCCTAAAGAACACATTACCAACCCATATTAGTTGTGAGATTACAAACATGTCATTTTCACCACCATCATCAACCATGATGTTATGAATGTGTTCTCCTGTTCTCCTATTTTCACAGGACTTTAAGATGTATCATTGATTTTAAGACACCTTTAAAACTTACTCTACACTTATTATAACTGTGCTCATAATCTTGAAATTCTTAGCACCATTAGAATTTACTTGAGTACTTGAAAATAACACGTGCTTTTTACATACATTTCAGGAAATTAAACAGTTTCTCCTTAACATTGGTCAAAAACTGTTGGCATTGATAAATACTCTGATGATAATTCTAGCCAGCATTTGAATAGGTCATATCAACCTTGTCAAGCATTGAAAATTCTGTGCTCTATTTTGAGTGATTGGTGGTTTCCACTGCTTGTTTTTGCACTGCCTGGCAGATGACAACATTTCTGCATTTAATAACTTCTCGTTTCTCTGCTGGATCATAGTTATTTTTAAGGTATTTCAAATGGCAAGTAGTGAATCACAATTTGGACTAAATTTCAATCATAGGTTGTACTACAATTACACATATCTCATTAGAGGTGACAATACACAGACAGATACCTTTATATATAGTTAAATTTGCACATGTTCTGGCAGTTATCACAAAGCATACCTTATGCCTCTAGTAGCTGGCAAGTTGATCTTTATTTAATTACGCAATGAATACCTGATTTAAAAAATATTGCAATGTTGACAAATATGCCCATAAACCAAGAAAACATGGTAATGTACTTGGCTCATTAGTTTTGCACAGAGAATAAAGACCCCTGAAAAGGCCAAATGGCAAGAATTTTCATAGTGACAGGAAAAACAAGGTAACAAAACAACCTTCACTCATGCTTTGGTTGTTTTCATCCTGCTCTTTGGAACCCAGAATAATTTCATGTAGTTGCACATATTTATTCTTAAGAAGCTTGGCTATGATAGCGGTTGGTAGTGTCTGACTCTGTAGCCGAATCACTTTTAAAATAGCATGTCAAGAAACAGCAATGACTAAAAGCACATGAAATGCAAACAGCAGTGATGCATGGGTCTAAGGATATTACGAAGAATGTGACTGGGCCTTGTGACTTGATTAATCAAGAGGATGGATAAATCTACTCAGGATTATCGCCCTGTCCCTCTCCCAAGTGGTTCTCATTGTCCTTCAGGGAATGTCTGCTAAATTGAATTCCACAGAACATGCAACTGAGTATACGCTCCATCAGCAGAACTTTGATGAGCTTTTGGAGATACCAAAGTATTTTATATTTATGTCCTTTGCTTTGAAAGTAATGTTGATGTGCAAGATTTGTACCTAGGATTTTTCTCTAGGCAGTTGATTGACTCCGCATACAAGGAATTTGAATGAATTAACATACATTTGCTTGAGACTGAAAATTCTTTAGTCTACTTAGCATATGTGTGATAAAGTGATCATATAATTTATTATCCAATCAGAGAAGCTTTTGTTTGGGAAAATGCTGAAGTGGAAGACATATTTGGACAATAGGCACACACTGAGGCTCCCCTAGGCAAATTTAGCCTGTAGGTCATCCTACATACGAGCAAATGGGCTAGGAGACACTGGGCAGTAATCTAGACATGCATTTAAAGTGAAAAGTATGGGAGAGAATTGCATCTTCTCCTCAACAAAGGCACAGAATATTTTTTAAAAAGTGAAATCTAGGCCCATAAATTGTTCTAGTTGCTTGGTCAAAGAAATTGTCAGGACCACAAATGAATGGAATATGTAGGATGTCCTCGTAACCTGCCTCCTACCTCATCTCAGGCAATCTGGAGACAGCATGAAGTTTCAGAGACTGGGCGTGTTGTGTGCGTGTGTCTCTGTGTGTGGGCACATGTGTGTGCACTTGGCGAGTGTGTACTTTGGGACACAGATGGAGTTGGAGAGTGGGCACATCTGAATAGGTTTAAAATGAATGCAACACTATTTTTGTATCTAAAAATAAAATGAAAATTAAGTATAAACATGAAATGAAGTAAAGGGCCTCAAACTTATGAGGCTGATAAGTTATTCAGCAGCTGTCTCAGGGTGGGTGGGCTAGACTTAGAGAGAGGACTAGGCTTACAATGAAAGACTAGATGTAGACAGTGCAAAAAAAAGCAGCCCCATAAGGGACTGTAGGAGGTTCAGGGTCAAGTTGAAAGGAGGTCATAATGGTGTAATTTATATTCTCTGCCTGAACCAAAGCTTATGAAGCTCTGAGAATTATGTGGAGTCATAACAACATGCACACACACATCCCAGCTGCAAGCAGTTATCCTTTTTGAATGTTAGACATGTGTAATTTATATTCTCTGCCTGAACCAAAGCTTATGAAGCTCTGAGAATTATGTGGATTCATAACAACATGCACACACACATCCCAGCTGCAAGCAGTTATCCTTTTTGAATGTTAGACACTAACAATCCCAGCAGTTGGAAAAGCTACCAGTACGTTTTCATGCGACTCACCAGAGCTGTCTTTCATTGTCTGGAGTGCCATCTAGGTGAGTGCATTCTTCACATGGTCCTCGTTCGTGCTGCAGCAGATTGTGTCACCTCTCCACACCCAGGCCCTGCACTCGCCACATCTGTTTTTACTGATGAAGACAACTACACCTGTGCAATGATCAGCCAATTAAAAATTGAGGAGAAAAATGATAATTAGAATCCAAGACCCAGCCTGCTTCCTTTGGCCTTGCCTACTTCGTTGGGCCCTTCACATTCCTAACGCTTTCAAGATTTGGTAAACTGTGGTGTCTAAATCCACAGGAACTCGAAGGAAGAAGGACTTTCTAGTTTAGACATTTATGGCAGACTAAGAATGACCAAAGACAGATGTGTTGTATTAGCTCACAGAACATTGCTTTATAGCTGCCATCTGAATGACGGTGCCTTTGTAGTTTAGGGCCCTCTGTCCATATTTTTTCTATTTCTTCCCTTCCTTTCTTTATTCCCTCCCTAAATTAAACCTAGACATGACATACACTTATGAGAACAGGAAGACGAGGAAGGGGAAATGTCTTTGATGCTTTTTCCCTGGAAAGTCTCTTCAGTGTTCAGCTCTTATTCCACTGGGATTTGAGGGTCTATGAAACAGTCTCCTTAGGAAGGATGATCCACAGGGAAGCATCTACTAGATTCTCTGGTAGTCACTCAACAGACCGCATAATTGTACTGCAAATCAATATGTCGTGCCCCTAACACAGAAAAGTTCACGGCGTGTGACAGAAGTTCCTGTGAGGAAATGGTCTCTCTGGGGAAATGGAGCTGAATAAGCCCACTGAGAAGGGAGAGTGGCTCTGGCAGGGGAGCTGCCTTTCTGCTGTGAGTGGAGATAATTCAGGCCTTGGCCCAGGCTTCAGGGGCTGGGGGTGGGGGTGCCCGGATGCTGAGGCCCTTGTCCAGCTGCTTCACACTCGTCCACTCAGAGGCCACCTTTGGCTTGAAGGGGTGTGTGCTAGGTTTATACTGATGGCCTTATATCTCCTCTGTGGCTTTTCATGGCTATCATGTTACATCTACTTCCTCCCCTGTCCCAGGGTAGCCTCCATTGCTCTCTTGACATAATTATCTAAATTTCCCACTGATTCTAAACTGAAAATAGGAAATGCTTCAGGCTTCATTTGTTTCAAAGACTTCTTTTTAACTTGCAACTTTTCTCAGCATTCATTTGTTTTTCCGTGGGTAACCATAGCATTCAGAGAAGAAAGAAAGTCGTATTTGGATGTGCTATTTGGTGACATCAAATTAGGGGACTATGTCATTTTTAATGCACTTGTTTTATTACTGTATTCTCTACTGTGATTTATTTATCAATATGCAGTTACTTTGTTGGCTTTGCTAGCTCCCAACACACTCATAACTAAAATGTGCGCCACTGTTCTTAGTGTGAGAAAGTGACACCAGATATTGCAGAGACTCTGCGAAGGATAATCAAACAAGAAGGTTATAAAAGGGCTAATAGATTTTTGAAAAAAGAACTATAAACAAAATGATATGATTGAAGAAAGTGGGGGAAGCAGCATGTTTAGAGGACTCAGCATGCTTTTCCAAATTATAGCCTTGGAAAGGTCACAGTGGAATTTAACAGAGTTGTCTCAGATACCAATGCATCACATTCATGCAGGGCTGGTTGAGTTTTCAGCTGGAAGAGAGTTGGTTCATCTTCCAGTTCTGAAGAGAAGTAGCTGGAAGCCAATCCCATGAGCATATGCAGACAAGTTCTACTGGTATGAGCACTGTTGTGATAGCCTGCACAAGGTGTGTCACAACAGATGAAGGAGCAGGTCAGTGACAGCAACAAAACAAAGCCAGACCAGTCCATAGAATCTGTGCACAGAACTCTTCAAGGGGCTAATGTGGGGGGCGGGCTTCACTATTGCCCCGTGAGGGGATGGTGTCAGCAATCTCCTTAATGTTGTTATTTTTCATATAAGACACTAAGGTTTAAGATATTACAAAATGACTGTTCTGAAGAGACTGCATTCCTGAATTCAGAACCTGTTTTAGAAGGGATTATATGGGATTAAATAATAAAAATAAAGTGTTCAATCCTTATGTTTCTCTTACCAAGAACCAGATAGAATTGGGGTTTACATTCTGTTTCTGCCACTTACAGTATGAACTTGAGCAAGGCCTTAATATCTCTGAGCCTCAATTTCTCTCACTTATAAAGTGAAAATGATGTGAAGGTGTTCACATGGTCATTACTAGTTTAACAGAGTTTTGGATACATGATAAATACTAGTATTTTTAAAGGAAGCTTGCATTCTCATTTATTTGTAAGAGAGTTCTGCGAATTCAATTCAACAAATACTTATTGAACACCTGTAACTGCTGTGAAGTGTTTTGGATTCTGGAAACAAAGATGAATAAGACACAGACCTGCTTTCCAGGAGACTGTGATCCAGTGCAGTGAGAGAATATGCATGAGCTTGATATGGTTAGTCCCAAAAGTGAAATACAAACAAAGCTGTACTGGAACATGGAACAGAGAGCCATTAATTATGATGGGTGGGATTAGAGAAGACTTCTTGAGGAGGTGGCACTTGAAGTGACACATGAGTAATGGATATGTATTTTTCCCTAGTTCAATTTGTCAGCTCAATTTATTCCTTATCGGTTTGTCATGATAATTATGATGGCAGTGAATGTCACACCTTGGACTTGATGTCTAATTTAGGACAAGCAACAGAGATTGTATTTCTTTTTTTAAAATTAAAAAAAATTTTTTTTAAGTTTTAATTATACCTCTTTTGGGGTTACAGTGTGTTGTTTCAACACATGCACATGCTGTACTATGATTCACATGCCAGGTACTCTTCTTTGTACTTTAGATATATTAATTTATTTAATCCTCATAAGACCCTGATGAGTTAGATAATAATATGACACCCATTTTACAGTTGAGGAAACCAAGGCATGAAAAGGTTCAATAATTTTTCCCAATACCACACAGATAAATAGAAAGAATATTGCCTTGAAAATTGGAAGTCTAAGTTTTAGTTTCAGATCCTCTCAACCAAGTATGAGACCTTGAAAAGATCACTTATTGTTTGCAGAGGAAAGAAATTAAGTAAATTCTCCAAGTTCCTTTAATTGTACTAAAACTATTTATTTTCTTTGTTTTAAATCTGTTAGATGTTTTAATTTTTTCACATTTGTGGATTTAATATTTCAATTTAAAGTAGCTCTTCAACTTTCTTCACCTTCCTGTTGGGTGTAATTAAGGATATCAATTCCCAGTGGTTTTATATTAAGAAAAATTAACAGAAACGTCAGGTAGGAAATGGTGGGAGGGTGAGGAAGTGGAGAACGTTCTTATAGGCACGTGTATGAGAATCATATTTATTGACTTCTTTCTTGCATCTCTGCTTCCAATTTCTTTGCTTACATTTTCTCCTGCTTCAAAAAGACCCCTTGAAAAAAAATTTTTATACTCCATCCATTAGAATTTAAATATAAAATCTTAGTTAACATGGAACAATATGGTCACTATTTTTATATCATTATTTTAAAAATTATTTTTACTTTCATTATTATTATTTTTTCCCTATCTACATTGGGTCCTAACGAGACAAGTTAAACAACTGCATGTTATCGTCTGTAAAATGAGAAGTCAAAACAGAAATCTGAAGGGGCTGGGTTAAAGATGAACATGTGATTAGAAAAGATTTTTTAAAAACCCCAAAAACCTGACTGAAAATGGCGGCCTCCCTTTGTAGTCATTCACGGAAGGCTTCACTTCAGTGAACTGGGAAGGAAGAGGACAGGGTCACTGAAAATTCTGGCTGCCACTCAGCTGGAACCCAGCCTTCCTGCAGATTGGGCTGGCTGGGCCACAGGGCCTCTGGCTTCCTTGTTCAGGATGTGCTGTCAAAAAGAAGCCCAGAAAATTGCTGAGCCAGCTTCTCACTCTGTGTATAGGGAAGACATTTGGGGGCTCATTTTGTGAGGTGTCAAGCCCATCCAGGAGGCAGGATTCTCCTTAGAACTTTAGAAAAGAGCATTGTTTGAAAACAAAAGGTTGGATTTGGCCCCAAACATACAAGTACATGAGATTTGGAGAGGAAATCTAAAAATCCCATGGGGCATGATTTCTTGCCAACTTGTTCTCCTGAAAAGCCCTTGTTTTCCTTAGATTGACATAGCCATCTCTCCTTTACCAAGATATAAAAGTTAATGCAAATTCTTGACCTCTTATGTTTGGACTAATAGTCTTCTCCCTGGCCTGCTCTGAAAATATGTGTCTCTTTCAAACAATCTAAAATGCAGAAATAAAAATGACAGTCCTTTCTGATTTCTTCAGTCATATTGCTTTCTTTCTGAAATGTCTGGCTTCCTTAAGACAATTCCCCAAATATAAGTCATTCATAATCATATTCTGTCCTACTTCTCAGACTGTTTTGAATAGTCAGAGCAACTGTCCCTTCTCTATGTGATTCCCTGCTGCCATCCCTCCAGACCTCTCCATTTCTGGCACACTTTACACTTTTTGCTTCTTAATCCAGGTTATATTCCATTCCTCACATCACTGCTGGGGTGGGTTCTATTGCATGAACCTAGTTCCAGTGGGCAGCTGCTCATAAATTTGGAGCAATGAGATGAGGAATGTCATCAGTGAAATATTTATAGTCACTTCATGAACTCGTAGGGTGCCTGGGATCTTATATGGCTGGTTGTAATTTTCCACTCCTGCTGACAGTGTGCTACTTGCACATGTACAATGCCCCTGGGCTGTAGCCACATCTGTAATAGAGGTGGAAGTAGGACCAACCCAGTTCTAGAGCCCTGGTACCAATTAAATGCATCATGCTTTTGTGGGGGAGAAGGAATAAGCAGGTTCTCAAATCCCTCTTAGTCGAACATCCTCCCTTTACATTCTAATTAATGTTTGGATGGTCTGATATTCTCAGCTGCTGTCACCACCTCTGCCTCTCTTCCACTGCTGACCCTAATGTCCTAGAATCTTCCACAATCTCTAGTGGTAGAAATGGCAGTCAAGCTATCTAACATAGTTTTTCTTTCTTTCTTTCTTTCTTTCTTTCTTTCTTTCTTTCTTTCTTTCTTTCTTTTCTTTCTTTCTCTCTCTCTCTCTTTCTTCCTTTCTTTCTTTCTCTTTCCTCCCTCCCTCCCTCCATCCTTCCCTCCCTTCCACTTAAGCCTTCTCCTCCTTCCTTCCTTCCTCCTTTCCCTCCCTTCCCTTCCCTTCCCTTTTCTTTTCTTTCCTGTCATCTCCTCTCCTGTCTTGTTCTTTCCCCTTCCTTTCTCCATCCTTCCATCCTTCTGTTCTTCCTTTTTCCTTCATTTCTTCTGTCTTTTAACTAATGAAACATGAAGTACTTTTTCTTAGCAATAATTAAAAATATTTATTCTTTTTTTTTTTTTTTTTGTCCTTTTTGTGACCGGTAAGGGGATTGTAACCCTTGGCTGGGTGTTGCCCACACTGCGCTCACTGAGTGCACCGGCTATCCCTACATAGGATCCGAACCCACAGCGGGAGCACTGCTGTGCTCCCAGCGCCACACTCTCCCAAGTGCACCATGGGGTCGACCCTAAAAATATTTATTCTCCTTCATTTAAGATAAACTTGCTTTTAACCTTGTTGTATCCAAAGTTGCAATATGCTCTGTTTTACATCACTTTAGAAAGGAATGTATCTGTTGCTTCCATGACTGTTTCTAGTGTTGCTTATTTTTGATAGAATGTCAGTTCGGGCCGGCCCGGTGGCGCACTGGAGAGTGCGCCGCTTGGGAGTGTGGCGGCGCTCCCGCCGAGGGTTCGGATCCCATGTGGAGACCAGTTCCCGCTCACTGGCTGAGCGCTGTGTGGGCGCAACACCGAGGGTTGCGATCCCGTTGCCGGTCCCTGGTACGGGTGCGACACCGAGGGTTGCGATCCCGTTACGGGTCAGTAAAAAAGACAAAAAGGAAAAAAAAAAAAAAGAATGTCAGTTACATGAAAATTTTTGCATATTCAGGAAAGTGAGTCATGAGTTATAGTACTAAAGCATTGCGAAATTCTAGGAAGTGTAAATGTACCTGTTTCTGTGGTTAGACATGTGCTCCCATATTTCAGAAATGCCTTTTATATTTAAAGACTTTTAAAAACTTATGGGTTATTTAAAATAGCAATTGTAATTACCTTCCTGTTGTACTTGTCAATACAGAGAACAACAGAAAAGTGAACACACTCCACTCACAACCCCTGCTGATCCATGACCCTGAGTAATCAACATGAAACATTTTGTGTTTCTTTTTCCATAACTTTTGCTACATATGTTCACAAATATAGAGAGTTTGTTTTGTTTTTGTTTGGATTTTTGTTTGTTGTGTTTTTCTTTAACAAATGTAGAACTATACCATACACATAATTCTGCAAATTGTTTTTTTTTCATTTAACAATATAGCTTGGATATCCCTTCCAATAACCACATTTAGATCTATCTTACTCTTTTCAATAGCTGAATATTATCCCACTGTATGTGTGTGTGTTTGTATGTGTGTGTGTGTGTGTGTGTGTGTGCATGTATGTACATAATTTATCCAAACATTTCCCTACTGATAGACCTTGGGTGGTTATTTTC
The DNA here is from genome assembly GCF_000696425.1 of Galeopterus variegatus. Classification (NCBI taxonomy): domain Eukaryota; kingdom Metazoa; phylum Chordata; class Mammalia; order Dermoptera; family Cynocephalidae; genus Galeopterus; species Galeopterus variegatus. The sequence goes on along the minus strand of NW_007728192.1, from coordinate 212,271 downwards.
TGTTTTGTTTTATTTGGTTTTGCAATTACAAGCAATATTGTAATAAACATCCATCTAGATCCGGTGAATTTTTGGAACTCATTTCCCCCCTGATTGCTAGATTGGAGGATGGGCTTTGAAAGTTGGCCTTAAAAAAATTATGTTATTTTTTTCCTTATATAAAAAAATCAAGGGCCGGCCCGGTGGCGCACTGCTACAGTGCGCCACTTGGGAGCGCGGCGGCGCTCCTGCCGAGGGTTCGGATCCCACATACAGACCGGTTCCCGCTCACTGGTTGAGCGAGGGGCGGGCGCAGCACCGAGGGTTGCGATCCCATTGCCGGTCTCGGTCCGGTATGGGTGCGACACTGAGGGTTGCGGTCCATTGCCGGACACGAAAAAAGACAAAAAGGAAAAAAAAAATCAAATAATGGCAAATCTCTGTGACCTTATTGACAGAAAATTGCAGCAGTGCATAGCATGACTTCAAAACATTTTAAAATTTATTTAATTACACTGCCTTCATCTTAGGACTAATTTCTACAAGCTCCCATTCTGCCACCCCAGTCCCCCATTAAAAGAAATGAAACTGTAACTCTCCTGAAAATAAAAGGAATGGATTTAGGAGATGACGATCAAGTATATGTTGAAACTTTGCACATGAAGGTAGAATGTTAATTAAAACAGGAATGAATATATTAATTCAAGAAGCATAAAATTATCTAAAAACAGATGTCAAAGATTTACTCAGCCTACAAATATATGCCTAATTAAATATTACTTTATTCAATTTTGTTTATTGCATGCTGCATAAGAGCATACTGTGTATTTTAAACTCTTAGGAGTATATGAAGCCCAACAGTAGGGATAATGACAATTTCATGCCTCCATCTAAACTTGGACAAATCAAGCAAATGTCAGCTTCTCCCAACTTTGTCATATTGGCAACCAAAGAATAGGTGAACAACTTGTCATTTAACCATTAATACCCAATGTAAGTCAGATTAACAATCCAAGTACTACGTAGCCTAGCCTAGAAAGGATGGTACCTTTAACCTAAATAACAGCATAATTGCTAATTATCTGTTTAGACACAGCCTATCCTAGTGTGAAGTCCTTATATACCCTAACCTAAAAATTCAAATCTCTGTTGTAAGAATTCAAAGAATATTTTAAATATTCAGCTACCCCCACCTATAAGCATATTTCTCATCTTCAAGAAATTTCTGCTACAATTTTTGTAGTTAGAAAATAAAAATAAATTATTTGGATGCCATTTTTCTGGAATCTCTTGTAATATAGCTTCCGTTTGTCAAGAATGAATCCTAAGCACACACATGAGTGGTACTGAGCTGATGATATTCACTGAGTGCCTATTAGACACCAGGAACTGTTTTTAAGTTATTGCTTACGCTTATTTAACTCTCACAATTAAATGGCTGAGTTAGGTGATATAATTCTCTATATTTTACGGATGAGGTAGTTAAGGCCCAGAGAAATTAACTAACTTCCTAAAAATCGCATAGTTTAGACATTACAGTGGAGTCAAGTATTAAGCCCAGTTCAAGCTCTTTCTACTAGAATTACTTCAAGTGCTAGAATTATTGCAAGCTGCCATAACAAGTAGACCCACAAATATGTGACAGCTCAAAGACACTCTGTGCTTATTTCTTCCTTACGTAATAGTCCAAGGCAGACATTTCTGGCCAGGGGCAGCTTCCTCAACAAGTTGATTTCAGGACCTAAGCTCCTTCCATCCTGTGGCCTTGCCAATCCCTGAGGATTCACTCTTGCCAGAAGAAGGAGAAAGAAGCATGGAGAGAAAAACAATTGAGACTTAAATGGAATAAATTTGCAAGTGGTGCCATAGTCAGTCACTGGCTTCATCCCCCTGCAGAAGAGGCTGGGAAATGCAGCCTTGCTTTGTGTCCAGAAAGAGAAAGCAAACCTTGGTGAACAACCTAGTAGTCTTTGCTACAACTTCATTATTCGTCCACTAGGTAGAGGCAAAATACCTGTGTAAGGTGGTATGAGAAAACCAAGACATAAAATATGGTACCATGCCTGCCCCAGGAAGTCATAATTTAATCTGGGAACAACAAAAAAATTAATATATAAAGAAAAATAACAGAACAAGTTTGCAATGCTAGGATCCAATAGTGTTATAGGAGTTCAAAGAAGCAAAAGACAATTGTGGGTAGGATTATTCAGGATTCGAGTTATATCTTGAAAGGGAAAAGTGAGGAGACTTTGGTATCTGAGAGGAGGACAAAATAATCTTAAAGCAAAGGAAAAGTCTACATATGGACTAGAGTCATGACATTCAAACTTCACCTGCTTTACCGTTTTGTCCTGGGCAAGTATCTATACCTCTCGGTAAATGAAATATTCTGAGCTGCAGATATGTTGCTTGCTTTCATGGAAGACTTTCATGGACTCCCCAAATACACTGTGTTTAAAGCTAAACGTAGGAGCTAAGGTTGATTCTTTGGATTGGCCTTGGCTATATCATATTGTAACATTTAATATTCTCATAGAAAAATAAACAGATCAGAAAGGGAGACTGGCCAAACTTAGGAATATGGTGGGCATTTTGTTTGCATATTATTGCTTGATGGCTTGTTCCAGATTCCTAGACTAGTGTATCATTCTGAACCACACTCTACTCTCCTTAATCTAGGGTCATCGTTATGTCTTCCTGGCCAAACTTAGGAATATGGTGGGCATTTTGTTTGCATATTATTGCTTGATGGCTTGTTCCAGATTCCTAAACTAGTGTATCATTCTGAACCACACTCTACTCTCCTTAATCTAGGGTCATCGTTATGTCTTCAACAAAGCCATGCAATTCTGCTGTGGACAGAGATAGTTTGATCACTTTCTAAAATTGTCTATTTTTGCCCCGATGTATAAAGTTCTTCTACAACAGTATCTAATTACCTTTTCACTTTATCCTGGGAATTGAGAATGATACAAGGACCCTCAAATGCACAAATCCCCCGAAGCCNACTTTATCCTGGGAATTGAGAATGATACAAGGACCCTCAAATGCACAAATCCCCCGAAGCCTTTTTTAATAGCTGACTCATAAGGGCTGAATTTGTTAACAAGTTAGTGGGGAAAGAAATACCTACTTTTTCAAGAAATGCCTTAAAACTCTTGTTCAACCTATGAGTAAGTCCACTGACATAAGCAGGCATTGCTGACCGATACCCTAGGCACAGAACAAGAAAGCTGAGTGTAGACATTTCTTAAACTTGCTGTTGGGTCAGAAGAGAGGAAATGGATGAAATCCTGAGCAACACGGGGCATTCCTTTGTGCTTCCTGGGAGTCTGGTTAGAGGTAGTCGGGAGTGGTAAGCTTCAGGAGCTCATGCCAGTTAGAGAGTTTCTGTATTTGTTGCTCTGATTTGATCATTATTCTACTCCAGGGCCTGCTGAGAAGGAAAGCTGTCTCCTCGGCATCTGTTCATGAGTTGTGTTGACTCTTCTTGGCAAATATTTGACATCAAATTAGGAATTTCAACAAATGCCCCTTCTTCCAGGGAAAACTGACATGGGTCAGACATCAGAGAAAAGATTGAGGGCTGTATATCTGAACAAAAATATGATTTGAGGGTTCTGGAAACCCACATTGTGGATCTGAGGTAAGATCAGGCATTTCTATGTGATTTTCTCTAAAAGGCATGATCCACCAATGTGTCTGTACTGAACCTCCGCTTTTGCCAGAACGATGACTTCTGATTAACTGGGACTCTGAACATGGGAGGTTTCAGGGCAAGACAAATAGGGTAAGTGTAAGTGAACATTTAGTCGGGTCTTTGTACCTACTATAGTTTGAATGTGTCCCCCCAAGTTCATATGTTGGAAACTTTATCCCCAATGAACGTGTTGGGAGGTGGGGTCTAACAAGAGGTGATTAGCACTCTGTCTTCATGAATGGATTAATGTCACTATTTCAGAAGTGGGTTAGTTATCACAAGAGTGGGCAAATAAACTTCCATTGTTTATTGTTTATAAATTGCCCAGTCTCAGATATTCTGTTATAGCAACACAAAACAAAGACAGTGCCTCATTCAAATGATAGTAACCTCTGATGACATTCACTGCTTTGACAAATAATTGAGTTGCCACTATGTGTCAGCCATGGTAATTAAGGCTTAGTATGCAGTGCTGTACAAATAAAAGCCTCAGTATCATGGAACATACAGTTCTGTGGGAAAGACAGACACAAATAGTAAACAGACAAACATAACACATAACTAATGACTTGTGGCAAGTGCAGTGAAGAGAAAGCATGTGGAGCAATGATGCAGACCAACTGAGGAGGGACGGACTCAGAGAAGGCAGTGAGGACAGCTGTCTATGAGGAGGAACATTTAAGTGGGATCCTAAAGGATAGAGAAGAAAAATGGAGCCCACTATCTAAACAGCAAGGGGAGGGGTGCCAGGAAGTGATGATATTAAAAATATTGAACTACTAGTAAGGTAGATAACTGCAGACACAGTGCTGGAACAATGAATGTGATGGTCAGTTTTATGTGTCACCTTAGCTAGGCCAGAGTCCCCGATTATTTTGGAATATTTAAGGAACTAAAAGGAGGACAGGGAGGCTGAACCTAGTGGGCAAGAGGGGAAATGGAATGAAATGAAGGGAAGATCGGGCCAGGTGGTGCAGGTTTGGTGAGGACATTGGGTTTTATTTAAAAGCTCACTGAAGCATTTCAAACAGGGAAGTGGATGCTCCATGGAAAATAAATTAGCCTGGGACTGTCGTGAAGCCAGGGACATCCTAGTGGGCAAGAGGGGAAATGGAATGAAATGAAGGGAAGATCGGGCCAGGTGGTGCAGGTCTGGTGAGGACATTGGGTTTTATTTAAAAGCTCACCGAAGCATTTCAAACAGGGAAGTGGATGCTCCATGGAAAATAAATTAGCCTGGGACTGTCGTGAAGCCAGGGACAGGAGTGTACCTACGTGGTGGCCTAGACAAGACATGATGGGGGCTTGGATAAATATGACAATAGTGGAAATGCAGAGAAAACCTACGTGGTGGCCTAGACAAGACATGATGGGGGCTTGGATAAATATGACAATAGTGGAAATGCAGAGAAATGCATGGTTTTAATGGATGGAAATAGTTATGGTAGTGATTGCCAATAAAATAAAATGAGAGAAACTGAGGGATAAAGCTAATGACCCCTCAGTTCTACAGTGGCTGATAAAAGAGAAGGATGTTTGTGCTGACCATAGAGAGGTGTTTCAAGTCACAGTAGGTAAGCCACTGAGTCGTGTGAAGAGTTGTGTTGTTTGGATTTGGGGGTGTGGTGAAATTGGCTCTTGGACTGTGACACCAGACATTTTGGGATTATGGGATAGAGATTCCACCTCCCTTCAAGTTTCCATTGATTCTTGCCCACGCCCAATCTGTTTCCCTAACCCATTTCCTTCTGCTTTGCACGTGAAGTGGTTGTTTCCCCTTTGTGATTTCCATGTTGTTGTGAAGGAGTGTGTTGCATATCACATTGCAGTGCTTATTTCGTATGATGGAATTTTTGAAGCACTAGGTTGTTCTTATACAACTGCAGAAATATTGGACCAGGTCCAAGAAATGTGTTTTGTTCATCTTGATAGGAGTTTTCTTCATGCAAAATGTAATCTAGAAGAATGTTGGGCTGGGGTTTTAAATATACCTTGACTAATTCTCAAAAGGATTTACATGGTTATTGACAGCAACCTGCTTTAGACAATATCAAGGAGGCCAACAAGGACAGCTTTTGAAAGAGTCTGTGGCTAACTGGTTTATACTCAAGTATTATTATTATTATGTGTTGAATTGTGTCCCCTTAAAAAAAAAATATACATACATATATATATATATACATATATATATATGTAGGAGTTCTAATTCTCACTACCTCAGAATATTACCTTACTTGAAGATAGGGTCTTTACAGAGGTTATCTATTCAAATAAGGTCATTAAGGTGGGCCTAATTAGATAGGAATGGTGTTCTTATAAAAAGCAGAAATTTGAACACAGATATGCATAGAGGGAAGGTGATGTACAGAGACGGAGAGAGTAGTTGGCCATCTACAAGCCAAGGAGTAAGGCCTGAAACATTTTTTCCTTATAGCCCTGAGAAGGAACCAACCTTGGTAACTCCTTGATCTTGAACTTCTGACCTCCAGAATTGTGAGACAATGAATTTCTGTTGTTTAAGCCACCTAGTTTATGCTACTTTGTTACGGTAGACCTAGCACACTGATATATTAAGTCCATATACTGAAAATCCTAAAATACAGGTTGTCACTTGGGCAAATCAAATTCAGCCTCCTTAACTTAAAATATCAGATCATTACTAATTTTGAAAATAAATCAATTTATGTAGTGTCATTTTTGCAGAATAAAATGAATCTAAATAAATAGCTCACTGATTCTTTTAAGACATTTAAATATTTATATCTAGTCACCCTTTGTGAACTGTTACTATGTAGCTCATCTATATCAATCAAATCAGTATAAACCCTCCCTATTGTTTTGAAAAGCTTGCTTTATTTCATGAAAAATTGTTATATAATCATTATATATGATTGAGTATAATTCTTGATTTTCCATATTGCTATACAAATCAATTTTGGTAGCAATGCTGTATTGCTTTAGTACTTACTACTTTACAATATATTATATTTGGTAAGATGACTTTCTTCTTTTTTGCTCCTCTTCTTCACATTATTCCCTGCTATAGCATACTGTGGTGGCCAAGACCTCAGTCTCTGTATATGCTGACTCCTTCACTTTTTAGCCATATGATCTTATGAAAATTCCTTACCCTCTCGGTGCCTCAGCCTTTCACTGGGTTGCCATGAAGAAAAATAAATGAACGGAAAGTGCTAAGAACAATGCCTGATGCATGACAAACACCCAGTACATGCTACCTATCATTGCTGCTATGAGCCAAGCATTAAAGAGAGCAACTCTAATGGATGGTACAAATAAAAGACCCTTTTACAGATTAAAAAAAGCTGAAGCCACAGAGAAGCTCAGTAACAAGTGAGTGGGGGATTCAGGATTCAAACCTGGGCAGTACGAAAGGCCACTCTCTTCACCAAAACACAGTAAGTCCTCTGCATGGGAAGCCTCAATAAAAGTTAGCTATTTATAATATTCATACACTTTTACTTTCCCAACATAATTATAGAATTATTTTCTAGAGTTCCAAAATGTCCTGTTTGAATTTTTATTGGGATTGCTTTAACTTCATAAATAAACTTGGAGAGTATTGTCATCACAGTATTTATCTTTACGAAATGGTTTTCTAAAAATGGGTCATGCCCATCCCTTTCTAAATGTATTGCTAAACACTTTATGTGTGTTATTTTGAATACCAACTCTTTTTTTAAATTTTCTTACTCTCTTGCGTTTCCTAGATAGAGAATTAAGTTGAAGTGAAGAGAAATTAAGCACGCGATACATGTATTATTTTATATGTTAAATCTCAGTCGGTCCTCACAAGTTGTTGGTGAAGTATACAGTTCATCACTTACTCTGTGCATACACCCACCTGTGCACTGACAGAATGTGGCCGGAGATGGCACTCAACCATTTGACCTGTGCTCTCTCTGAACTCACAAGCCATCATCCCCATGGGGATTTTGGTGCTGCTGGCAATTCTTCTCCATCTCCTTTCCCCACTCTTGTCACACAGCTTCTTAATGTCTTTTCTCATATAAAACCCCCGACATCTTCTCCTCCATTGTCCTTCCCATTTTTATTTTTCTGAGAAAATTCATGCAATCCTCTCCAACCCACCTAATTGCCTGTGTGCCGGCGCTCTCTTCCTTCACTCCTGTCACCAGGGACACACTGTCCATGCTCCTACCTCCACCAGCTCTTTGCTCTGTGTCCTAGATTCCCTCACCTCTCACCTACTCATGGGCACTGCTCCTGCAATTAATCCTTCCCACTCTGTCCTGTATCACCAATTTTCCCCTCTTCACTGGATTGCTATCATCAGCACACAAGCATGCTGTAACTTTATCCACGTGGGAACAAACAACCTCTCTCTAGTCCCCACTCCCCTTCCAGCCATCACACCACTTTTCATCAGAAAGATTGTATATTTTTGTTGTTTCCAGTTCCTCTCATCACATTCGTTCTCTTGAATATATTATGAATTTACAGAATTGTATATGTAATTGATGGTTTCCAGTCTATTGAAATTATTATTATTACTTTTTGATGTTCGTATTACCTCCCCTTTCCCCCATAGTGAGATCTCCTTCAGTTTGGCTCCTATGTCCTTTTAACATAACCCTAACACTTTCTAGTTTGTTATAAAAATATCCTTAGCTCATTTTGTATATTTTCTGCCTCAGATTTGGAATGAGCCTTTTCTCCAAAGAACCTGGTTTCTTCGTGGGAAATTGTATTTTGAGACCATAATTTGGGCCTTCCAGGTGCTAATTGCTACTAGTGTTTCATAGCTTCTAGGCCTCTTCAGTAAACAGAGCTAAGGAATTTATATACTTAAAAAAATATTTCTAAGTATTTATGTATTTTAGGAAAGAGAAAAGTGCATCATGATTTCATGCTGTTATCAGTTCAAATTGAAAATTATAGACTTTTCACTTAACTACTTTGACATTTTGCTTTCTTTTCTCTTGAACTGAAAATCTTGATTCCCTATAATGTTGACATAATTATTTATTTTCTTTATCCTACTATATATAAAATGCTTTCAAAATAACAATATGAATATGAATACTACTTCAAACAATACTAATGTAATTTAAGCTATATTTGTCTTTTTTTTTACCCTTAGAATATAACCCACTAGGGATACACTAGCAATATTTAGTCAAAATAGTGTATTTAAAAGTCAATTGAAATGTCTTCTCTGTGTGATAACTTGATATAGAGTTGGAGGTTTTTTTTCATTATTTTCCAAAATTGTTTTAATCTAAATTTTTCCCTTTTTATTTTTCTTTGTTTTTTTAATTTTGTTCCATAATTATGTAAAACATTTTAATAGTTCCAAAATCAAAATGATAAAATAAAGTACATTCAGGTAAATCTAACTTCTGTCTCCTGTCTGGTGTTTCCTATCCTCCTTCTATAGATACAGGTAACTATTTTATAGTTTTGTTTTCTCCTTTTCTTATTATTCATATATATATCCTTTTAATGCCTGCATAGCCCTCCAGCCCCTATTAATGAACATTTAAATTATTTTCAGTCTTTGGCTTTTTCAAATACTGCAGCAATGAAAAAATCTTGTGCATCTATCATTTCATATTTTTTCCAGGTTATATTTGAGATAGATTCCTAAAAGTGGGATTATTGAGTCAAAGGGTGACATACATATCTTATAAAATTTTTCCCCATAGGGTTTCTATCATATTACATTCCATCTGACCATGTATGGGAGTACCTATTTCTCCACAGCCTTGCATCAGAGTTTTTGTTCTTAAACTTTTGAGTATTTTGGTGTTTTTTTGTTTGTTTTTTGAATTTTTCCATTTTTTGCTAATCTGATAAGAGAGAAATGGTATTTCAATATTGTTGTATTTTGTATTCTCTTATTATAAGTGAAGTTGAGCATATTTTTGCATGTTTTGTCTGCCACATGCATTTCTTTTTCTGTGAATTATTTTACATATTTTGTTCATTTTTCAATTGATTTGTTAGGTGCTTTTCTTCCCAAGTTTACCCTTATCTTTTGAATACATTCCAACTAGGCTTTTGTTTCCACCATTCCACTGATGGAGTTTACCCATTACCTTCATTCAGCTAATATCAATGGTCATTTCCCAGGCCTTGTCTTATCTGACCTGTCGGTAACAATGCACACAGCTGACCACTCCCTCTTACTGATTTGTAAAGACATGCTTCACTTGACCTCTGGCTTACCACACACTCCTGCTTATTCTGCCTCCTCACTGCCCCCTACCTCCCCATTTCTTGTGTTTTACACATCTCCCAACCTCTAAATGTTGGCATATCTCAGGACTCAGTCACACTCCCACCCTGAAAGGGTCAACCAGGCTCATAGCCTTAAATATCATCTATAGACTGATGACTCTCCAATGCAGACCCTCTACCTTAAACTTCAACACCAGGTGCCTGGCTGTTTTCTCTCCACTTGGATGATCTGTAGGCATCTCAAAATTAGCAAGTCTAAAATCCACCTTCTTAACATGTCTTAAAATCCACCTTATACCCACATCCCAAGTTCTTTTCCACTCTTCTAAGAGCATTAGTAAAACACTTTGGATTCATGTTTGACTCTTCTCTTTCTCTCGAGTCTCTTTCAGCAAATCTTGTTGGCTATTTCTTCAAATTATATCCCAAATCTGACTTCTTTTGATTGTCATCTCTCTCCTGGGTTATTGCAGAATCCTCCTAACTGGTCTCCTGGCTTCTTGCCCTCGTTGCCCTTACAGTTTATTTCAACATAGCAGCCACAATGATCCTTTACAATATATGTCCAGTCATGTCACTCCTCTGTTCAAAGTATTGCAGCAGCTTCCCATCTTGCCTAAAATAGAAGTAAAAATGCCTACAGTGACTACAGACCTCACAGGGTATTCCCAAAGGCCCCCGCCCAGGCCTCGGCCCCACCCTTCTGCTTTCATTCTGGTTCATTTCAGTCTAGACATACCACCCCTGTGCTGTTACAGTCAATAAATCAAGTATGTTTTCCCCCAAGGGTGTTTGGTTTGCTATTATTCTGGAATGTTCTTATCCTTCATCATCCTTTGCATATCATCTCAACTATTCCTCTATCAGTAAGGACTTCCCAGCCTATCCTATTTAAAATAACATATACCCATCTGCCCATAGCTCCTGTCACCTGGTAATCTCTAGCCCAATTCTCTACTTTTCTCCATAGTACTTACAACTATATGAAGTGCTTTATACTTTACTTGTTCACCTGTTTATTGTCCCTATGTGCTTATCAGAATATCAAATCTGTGATGGCAAGAATTCTCTTCTTGTTCATTGCTGCATTCCCCGTGTCCTAAAGCAGTGATTGGCTCCAAGTTGCTGCTTAAATATTTATTGAATAAATCACTATGTGCACTAAGTGTTAGCATCTTCATCTTAAGCTAAGGAGATTGGGTCTCAGAGAGTTAAATAATTTCCCAAGGCCTTGTAGCTGGTAAATGAAGTCAGAATCTGTGCTCAGTCATATCAGACTCAGAGGCTCCCTCTTTCTTTGGTACTATGCTGCCTCCCAGGATGAAGGCTTTATATTTCCATTTTAATTTCGAGGAAATGGTAGAAGTACAGGATAAATCTTTAGAGAATCTGGATTTTAGTCTTAGCTTGGCCAGTAAATAATGTTGAATCATGGGGAAGCAATCTAAATTTTTTGATTCTTAATGATCATTTTAATAATCTGAAGGCAAAAAAAAAAAAATTTCTATAATCTCTAAAGTTTCTTTTAGCAACCAGAGTCTATGACCAATGAGACCTACACCGTGCTTGGGTGGATGATATACTGTATATCCAACTGTGCTTTAGTTCTCAAGGAAAGAAATGGAGAGCTCATAGGTTAACTTTGTTTTCTTTCTGTTTAAGCTCCTTTGCTAAGTGAAATGTTAACATATCACAAAAGTTCATATTTTCCTCTGGAGCAAGAGATAAGACTGAAATGCTGCTTTCAAAAAGGAACTTACTCCATATCCTTATAAATATTCTCTCTCTCTCTCTCTTTACTTCTCTCTGTCTGAATAAAACAAGACATAATTTCATATCACTGGCCTCAGGAAAAGTACCTTATGTTTAAGTAATTCTGTAAGCAATGTATTGTGCGTTGTCAAAAAGAAGCTTTTAAAAAAATGTGTTTAAAAGCTAGGCATGCAAGCACTGTACAATAATTATAACTTGAAGAGCTTCTCTAAGAATGTTCAAAAGTTTAATAAAAAACCTGTAGGGTGGACACATGTAGCAACAGATTAGCTGGTCCATTAACAGTTATTATATCCTTCCTCTGTCCTCAGGTCTTCGTTCTTCTAGTAAAAACAAAGAGATGCTCACAGAGAAATCTCAGGATTGACAAGCCAGTTCCTGTCACAGTTGGAGAGTGGCATTTGGAATTGGATTATATTATGTGAGTTATAAAGGAAATAAGTCTCATTTGTAGTCTCTCCAGTCCTTTAATTAGAAAAGAAAAGAAAAAGAAAAAACTGAACTGTCCTAGGCCCCAAGAACTACTAGTGGGCAGGAAATAATTATTGTTCTTGGAGCTTGTGCAAATGCCCAGGACTGAAGTACAAAGCTAACTCCAAAAGTTGACATACATTGCATCAAAAGATCCTGCTGCAATTGTCATTTTTTACTCTTAGAAAATTGCCTTCTTGTTTAGTCTTCCATTTTTCAAGAGGGCTAGATTAAGAGGCTATTCCTCGTTTCAGTTTCTGAAGTCTCTTTTGTGTGATTTATTCAGAAATCAACTTCAATTCTAGAATAATTTCTGGATGGACCTGCACAGAAAATTTTCTCACTTATCCACTGCAATGTCATAGTAAGTCAGGGAGTGTCATACCACTTAAAATTAGGCTATAAGGCTCTGTTTAGGCACTGAAGTTAATTCACTGCTATTAATAACACAAAATCTAAGGGTACCAGTGCTATGGTTTCATGGATCATTGATCAATTCCTTTGAATTGTTTTCTAGGATTCTGATGCAAACTTTAATGGGCTGAGTGGTGGCCATTTAAAAAAATTCACATTCTTGGGCTTGCCCTTCAGAGAGTCTGATTTATTTGGTTTGGTTTAGGGTCCAAAAATCTGAATTTAAACAAGCAACCTAGGGACTGGAGATTAAACTGGATGCTCCTTTTCCCCATATCCTGGGTTGACAGTGGTTGTCACGGTGAAAATTACTAAAAACAAATCAGAGAAGTCCCTCTTAGGGCTTCCTGAAGTTCGCTCCAAAGCCTCTCTCAGGAATGCTTCTCCCTTACCTCTCCTTTTCTTTTGGCAGCTACTTTCACCCTTTGGGCCCTTGGAATTTTTATCTCTGTTTCTTTCCCCACCCCTAGCCCTCAATGCAGAGTGGGAGCGATTTCTCAGATCCCCCTTCCTTATACCATCAAGACCAGCAAACATATTCTTTCCATTATAAGACTTTTATTGAAAATCCTTAGGGGTAACAAAGTGGAGACAAATGTAAGGGAATTTAAAACATCTTGAATTTTATGAAAGGCCTTATGGTTGTGGCTGCAAGTCTGCTTCCGTTCCTAAAGAGTGGAATAAGCATAGAGTTTCAACCTTCAGTTCTCGTTTCTGAAACTAGATATCTCCAAGCTTTCCTCTCCCCACCCTGTTCTTACTCCAACGTTGGTGAAGATCTCAAGACCTCCAGTGTTTCATGGATCCCTGCCAATCGAATCAGTTGTTCTTTTTGTTCAAACTGTTTTACCAGTAAAATAGATACAAGCCAGTCTTCATGCACTTAGGAAACAAATTCCTTTAATCAGAGACTTTAAATATTAGAAACATGAGGACTTATAGTAAGAGGTAGCTTCTTTCAGAAATTGGCTGTCCCCACTAGTTTGTGCTTTTCTTTATGATTCTGAGCAGCAGAGCCTCCTAGGACAAGCCCTTATCTCCCCCACAAACTCAAATAGGTCCAGATCCTTAAATTTTAAGTTTTTATTTTAAAATTTGAATACATCAGGAAGGTTTAAATTACCAGTTACTCATCACGCCATATTGTGAACTCCTTCCTTCCTTCCTTCCTTCCTTCCTTCCTTCCTTCCTTCCTTCCTTCCTTCCTTTCTTCCTTCCTCCTACAAATATTTCTTTGGCGTGCACATAATTTTAGGCCCCAGAGAATCGGAGTTAACAGGACAGAAAGGGTTCTTACCTCATGGACATTTTTAGAAATACATGATTAAATAATAAAATATTTTCACATAATTATAACTGCTTGAAAAAACAAAACAGAATAACGGGATGAAGAGAGACTAATACTTAACTAAGATGTTCAGAAAGCAGTGCTTTCATTGGGGAATATTTATTTTGGAACAAGGGATACTTCTAGGGAAGAGAGACCTGGGAACAGTTCTAAAATGCAGGTCACCTGTGACCTTTGTGTTTCATCTGTCAGTATTTCCATCTGGTATCATTTTCTCCCTGCTTGAAAGACTTTATTTAGGTTTGTTGGTAGTAAGAATTTTTTTACGTTTTTAATGTCTGAAAAGTCTTATTTCCCCTTTACTTTTGGTATTTTTTATTGGGTATAGAATTCTAGGTTATCAGGTTGTTTTCCCCAGTGATTTTTTTTTTTCCCTTTTTGTCTTTTTTCGTGACCAGCAACGGATCGCAACCCTCAGTGCTGCGCCCGCACCTCGCTCAGCCAGTGAGCGGGAACCAGTCTGTATGTGGGATCCGAACCCTCGGTGGGAGCGCTGCCGCGCTCTCAAGCGGCGCACTGTAGCAGTGCGCCACCGGGCCGGCCCTATAACCTGTATTATTTATGGAACTGTTTCTATTGATTAATTTCCCTCCTCATTATGGGTTGTATTTTCCTAATTTTTTGCATGTCTAGTAATTTTTTATTGGATGCCAAACAGTATGAATTTTACCTTATTCAGTGCTGAATATTTTTGTATTCTTTTAAATATTCCTAAGCTTTCTTCCAGGATGCAGTTAAGTTATTTAAAAACACTTTGATTTTGAATGCCTTGCTTTGTGAGGTAGGACTAGATCATTAGTCTAGAGCTAAATTTGCCCCACCATTGAGGCAATATCCTTTAGATTACTCTACCTGATGCCCCATTAAGTATGAAGATTTCCAGTCTGGCTAATGTAAACACAATTTTTTTTTTCATCCCAGTGTGAGATCCAAGGATTATTCCCTCTAATTCTTCTAAATAATTTGTTCCCCGTCCTCAAGTAGTTTCCTTACATGCATGCTTTGATGAGCATTTAATTTAATACCAAGGGGGAACCCTCTGTAGTTTTCTGAAAATTTTTTTTTCCTGTGCATCTCTCTTCTTCAGTCTTCTTTTCTGCAAACTCTAGCAGACTGGACTCTCCAGATTTCCAGCTCTATGATCCCAACTAAGAGGGAACTGAGCTCTGCCTGGGGCCTTCATTTCTCAGCTATGGCCTGGTAACTCTCTCCAGACAGTAAGCAGCATTGATTATAGGGCTCTTCTCATTTGTCTTCCCTTTTTCAGGAGTCACTGTCCTTTGCTGACTGATGTTCAATGTCTTAAAGTTGTTTTTTATATATTGTGCCTGATTTTACAAAATTATGTAAGGCAGGGGAGCAAATCTGTTCCATCTTGGACTGAAACGAAAATGAGCCCTCATACTCTATACCAAGAACCACACGCATGCTTTGCACCCTGGTTACACAACAATTTATTTGATCAGAGATTTGTTCTTGATCCTAAGGTAGCTATCTACAGGTTGGCCAGAGAAAAAAGACTAATGTTTGCAATCCTCTTCTTTCTTGCGGACAATGATTATAAAACATCTGTATTAATTGTGGTAGCAGAAAAACCAACAGACACAGGTACTGAAAGAACCTACAGCCAAAAGGCACACAGGAAGAGAGTGGCAGTCAAAAACAATCTGTCAGTAGAAGCCATGGGTAAGAAAGAACCATGGAGTAAAGGGAAAAAGAGAGTTGGCTGTGGGTAGCTTGACTAGAAACAGAGAGAGAAAAAAATTGAAAGAAGTCCTGAGGAAGGAAGACTAGATATTCTACTGTATTCTTTATGATATTCCCATTTTCCATGAAACTTAACTATAATGCTTATGAGGACTTCTAATGCTTTCTTACTTTTTTCTAAATCTTTCCAGTAACCCTCATCACTTGAGAAACCTGACCCCAGACTCTTTTTTCCAAAAGAGCTTAAAATACATTTGTTGGGTTGCTGGTTATGAGGTTTGGTTAAAACATGAGGCTGGCTATCAGGTATGTGTATACACCATTTACCTGTTATAAAAGCATATAATGAGATTCATGTAATGGGAGCTATGCATGTGTACCCATTTCATTAAGTTGTCTATATCACTGCTCCTTTATTACAAATCACAGAGATAATTCTACCAAGAAAGGAAGAAAACACTGTTTCATAACAAATAACAGGATACGACAGTTTAAGTGCATTCATCCCTTAAATAACAGCTCAACTGTCCCTCCCTCAGAGATGCTTCCCCTGATCCCTCACTCTAAGTCAAGTCTGTTTACACTCTCATAGTTCTCTGTACTTTTCCTTCATGCACTTACGTAAGTTTATAATTATACATATATTGTTTTTGAATATGTAATTAATATGTCTCTCCCCAACTAGATTATAAACATTAAAGAATAGGGACTCTATAAACATTTATTGAATTAATAAATGGATGCTTTAGTACCATGGGAAACAGAATTTATGTGGCAGAAACTGTTAGTTTTTTTCTCAAAATCCAATTCCATTTTATGCTGGAGACACAGGACTGTATTTCCCAGGCTCCCTTACACATAGGTGTGGCCATGTGAATGAGTGCAACTGAGCTGGGTCATTTGTCAGGGCTGGCCTATTGAAGTCTCCCACCTGCTATTTTCCAGATATTTCCTTCTTCTAAATGATTTAGGTGATGACCCCTGATCTACCCACCCCCCACTACTTTCCTTCCCTTCCCCCAAGGGCTTAGGCAATGCCTGGAAAGTGAGTTATGATTCTCCAGTGTTCAAGGTCATTAAACATTATCTGGCAGGGAGACAAATGGATCTGGTGATTTCTTGAGATTCCTTACAGCTCTCTATTATGCTATTTCTTTCTATCACTATTCGAGGAAGATAATTCATCCTCGTTTACAAAGGGATACATTGCCATGGACTCAGAGAAATATGGCATCAAGGTCTCTAGAATAATTGAGCATTCTATCATCCTATGGATCAAGTTCTAGACTCCATTCCTACAGAACCCCTGTGAGGCTCACTACATAAAAATAAAAGATGACAGGTAAAAACATTCATGCATATTTCCCAAATATGTTTTCAAAGCCAGGTTTGATTTAAAAAAATCATATGGCTGAAGGACACAAAAGCTCACCTACTAAATAGGAAAGATAGATCCAACCTATCTGTATCAAGAGGAACCTGCATCTATTTGACTTAACTCTGGAGTAAAATAACATACCATGTCCTGCTTTCGGAAAAGATGGCAGATTCAGCTGTTACTTATTCTTACCATGCAAATGATTGAGTGTCTGTATATGTTTCTTTTTTAAAAATACACAATAGCAAAAACAACCCATTAACTCAAAACTCTTGATTGTCTTTCACATTTATTACTTAATTTAATTAATTTGATTTAATTTGCCTATTTTGCAAGTTTTTCAGATCATGAAACCTTTTATTAGAGAGAGTAATGTCTTCCTTTTTTAAAAAATCTCTCTTTTACAATAACCAGGTAGTCAACAAATATCTCAAAGTGCTAGTCCAACATATTGCTGACCCTGTGGGCAAATAGGACATGTTTCCTGCCCTCACCTAGTTTATAGTATTATCACAGAGATCAATTATGAATTCTACAAGGGATAAGTAATGTTTAAGTTGCAAATTAGAGGTAAGTATAAAATGAGCGATTTAAGAATTTAAAGGAGGGAGAGATAACTTCTGACCCTAATAAGTAAGTTAGAGAGAGAACATTATAAAGGAGTTGGGATTTGAGATGAACTTTGTATAGACATTTTATTGGTTAGGAGTTAAGCTATCCTGCATGTAACAAAAAACCTAAATAAGTAGCTTAACAAGATAAGTTTTTGTTTCTCTTGTTGTCTTTTTCTCTCTCACACACTGAGCATTGTACAGATAGGTAATCCAGGGCTGACCCAGTAGCCCAAGCATGTCAAGGCCAAGGTCGCTGTGATGCTCTTGACCTGTCCTTCATAGTTAGTTGCAGTATATTTACTGCAGATCCAGCCATCTTTTCTTCAGTGGTAGGTCCCTGGATATTTGGGTCAGTCTCATGAAGCTAGTATTATCACTTTTTTACATACTTAGGAAAATAGTCATGGAGTAATTACATATTTTTCCCAAGAAAATCAGATGACAGTAGCAGCCTTGGGAATCACAGTTGTGTAATTTGCCTTCAGAAACCAAATTATCAACCACTGCACTACATTGCCCTACTGTGTACTAGTCTTGACAAAGATATTGAGAGCATAAGGTGGAAGTGTGTGAAGGGTGGAATGAGGTGGAAATACTAGAAGTTTCCACCTCTAATGGGAACATTGCCTAGAGGAGAAGTTTAAAGTGTTAGTCATTAAAACAAACAAATAAACAAACACACACACAACTCAGGGGGTTAGAGAATGACCAAAGCAGAAAGTAATAGGGTTAAGGTGTTCATTTACTAAGAAGCAAAAGAGGGAAAAATAAAGAAATGCAAAAACAACAAACCTGTTCAAGGTAATTAAACTTTCAACAAAACACCTTTGCCATCAGATTTTAAATTTCCTCTGCAAGTTTCTCCTATCTACCCCACCCATCTCATAATTATTTCTCATCAAAGGTTTTTTGTTTGTTTGTTTTTATTTTTTCCAGCACTATTGAGGTGTAATCGACAGATAAAATTATATAAATTGAAGGTATAAAACTTGGTGACTTCACATATGTATATATTGCAAAATGATTACCACAATCAAGTTAGTTAACGTATCTATCACCTCATCATCTAGCTTTCCATTTTTGTTTTTTGTGATGAGAACATTTAAGATCTACTCTCAGCAAATTTCAAGTGTATAATACAGTACTGTTAACTATCTTTATGTTGTACATTAGATTTCCAGAATTCAGTCATTAATTAATTTATTTTTTATCCTGGTAGAATTATTTCTTATTTTTGATAGTTTTTTTAGTGAAATGTAATTGATTATACATATATGTGGGTTATGGATTTGAATATCAATACCTGTGTATAATTATGTGATCAAGTCAAGATAATTAGTGTATTCAAGCTTATGAAACATAATAATCAGTCTTTGTGAGTCTTAACCAATTTCTCACTAACACCCCTCCCTCTCCCCTTTTCTCACCTCTAATAACCATAATTCTGTTCTCTCTTTTTTTTTGAAAGTTTAGTGTATTATTGTTTCTCTTTCTTTTTATTAATTAATTAATTAATTTTTTAGCTCCCACTTATGATTGAGCATATGCAGTGTTTCTCTTTCTGGCCTGGCTTATATCATTTAACATATTTTTCTCTAAGTTCATCCATGCTGCTGCAAATGGCAGAATTTCATTCTTTTTTACGGTCATGTACTATACTACACTTTCCTTATCCAGTTGTCTGTTGATGGACATTTAGGTTGGTTCCAACTCTTGGCTACTGTAAATAGAGCTGTGATAAACATGGGCGTATAGGTATCCCTTCAACGTGATGATTTCCATTCCTTTGGGTTCATACCAAAGTGGAATGGCAGTTCTATCTGTAGTTGTTTGAGGAAACTCCATACCATTGCCTGTAATAGCTGCAACAATTTCAGTCCCACCAACAGTGTCGGAAGGTTTCCCCTTTCTCCTCACTCTCCCCAGCAATTGTTATTTTCTGTCTTTTTGATAATAGACAGTCTAACTGGGGTGAGATGATATCTCAATGTGGTTTTGATTTGCATTTCACCGATGCTGAGTGATGTTGAGCATTTTTTCATGTTTCTGTTAGCCATTCATATATCTTCCTTTGAGAAATGCCTATTCAGCTCCTTTGCCCATTTTTCAGTTGGGTTATTTGTTTTTTTACTGTTAATTGTTTGAGTTCCTTGTATATTCTGGATATTAATACCTGATTGGATGCATAGTTTGCAAATATTTTCTCCCATTCTGTAGGTTGTCTTTTTGCTCTGTTAATTGTTTCCTTTGCTTTGCAGAAGCTTTGTGGTTTGATTTAATCCCATTGGTTTATATTTCTTTTTGTTGCCTGCACTTTCAGTTTCATATTCATAAAGTCTTTACTCAGTCCTACCTCCTGAAGTGTTTCCCCTATGTTTTCTTTTAGGAGTTTTATGGTGTCAGGTTTTATATTTAAGCCTTTAATCCATTTTGAGTAGGTGTATGATGAGAGGTATGGGTCTAGTTTCATTTTTCTGCATATGGATGTCCAGTTTTCCCAGCACCATTTCTTGAAGAGTCTGTCTTTTCCCCAATGTGTGTTCTTGTTGCCTCTGTCGAAGATCAGTTGGCTTTAAGTATGTGGGTTGATTTCTGGGTTCTCTGTTCTGTTCCATTGGTCCATGTGTCTATATTTATGCCACTGCCATGCTGTTATGGTTACTATAGTTTTGTAGTATAATTTGCAGTCAGGTAGTATAATGCCTCCAGTTTTATTTATTTATTTTGCTCAGGATTGCTTTGGCTATTGGGGGTCTTTCGTTGTTCCATATGAGTGTTAGGGGGTTTTTCTAATTCTGTGAAGAATGTCATTGGTATTTTGATGGGGATTACACTGAACCTATAGATTGCTTTGGGTAGTATGGACATTTTCACAATGCTAATTCTTCCAATCCAAGAGCATGGAATGTCTTTCCATCTTTTTGTGTCCTCTTTAATTTCTTTCAGCAGTGATTTGTAATTCTCGTTGTAGAGATCTTTCACCTCATTGGTTAAATTGGTTCCTAGGTGTTTCATTTTTTTTTTCCTGTGGCTATTATAAATGAGCTTGCTTTCTTGATTTATTTTTCTGTTACTTCATTATTGGAGAATTAAAATGCTACTGATTTTTTTTTTCCCTTTTTGTCTTTTTTTGTGTCCGGCAACGGACCGCAACCCTCAGTGTTGCGCCCGTCCCGGCCCGGGACCGGCAATGGGATCGCAACCCTCGGTGCTGCACCCACCCCTCGCTCAGCCAGTGAGCGGGAACCAGTCTGCATGTGGGATCCGAACCCTCGGCGGGAGCGCGGCTGCGCTCCCAAGCGGCGCACTGTAGCAGTGCGCCACCGGGCCGGCCAAAATGCTACTGATTTTTGTGTGTTGATTTTGTATCCTCCAACTTGACTGAAATTGCTTATCAGCTCTGAGAGGTTTTTTTTGTAGAATCTTTAGGTTTTTCTATATACAGGTTCAGGTCATCTGCAAACAGGGATAGCTACAGCAGGGCTGGGCTGGCTGGTGTGGTGGTGTGGGCAGGGATCCTGTGGGCGGCCTGTCTGGTCAGTGCTACAGCACTGGTGTGGATGTCTACTGGCAACGGCAGCAGCTGGAGTTGGGCTGCAGGTGGTAGCAGCATAGGGAAGTTCGAAACTCACTAGGGGAAGGCGGGTGATGGTCCTGGGTCCCTACAATGTCATCAGCAAGTGCAGCAGTGGTAGTGGTGAGCCTGTTCTGGTCTTCTGTGGAGGAATGCATCCTGGGTTCCTCTAGTACTGCAGCTTCCTACAGTCCAAAACTTATTAATCTTATAACTGAAAGTGTGTACTCTTTGACCAACATCTCTCAATTTCTTCCACCTACCCAGCCCCAGGCAACCACCATTTTACTCTCTGTTTCTGTGAGTTCAACTTTTTTAGATTCAAAATATAAGTGAGATCGAGTAGAATTTGTCTTTCTCTGTCTGACTTATTTCATTTAGCATATTGCCCTCACGAGTCATCCATATTGTTACAAATAGCAGGATTTCTTTTTTTATGTTTGAAAAATATTCCATGGTACGTGTGTGTGTGTGTGTGTGTGTGTGTGTGTGTGTGTGTATGAGTATAAAATAGAGAAATTGTGAGATATACAGGTATCTGTTGACAGACAGTTAGATTATTCCCATATCTTGGCTATTGTGAACAATGGAGCAATGCACCTGGGGATGCAGATATCTCTCAGACATACTGATTTTGTCTCCTTTGAATATTACTCACAAGGGGGATTGCTGGATCATATAGTAGTTCTATTTTTAGTTTTTTGAGGAACTTCCATACTGCTTTCCATAATAGCTATAGCAACTCACACTCCCACCAACAGTACAAAAAGTTTCTTTTTCTCCACATCCTTGCCAACACTTGTTATCTTTTCATTTTGAACAAAAGTTTTACCTGCATTTTTTATATCATTGCCATTTCTTTTTCTCTCAATCAATCCTTGATCTCAGGAAAGTTCCTCTTGCCCATTCCCTACTTCCTTCTTTTCCTTGTCATCCTTCAACCCAGAGATCTCTCCACCCTCAGAGAATCTATCTTTGAGCTACTGCATAATTTGAAGGTTTTAATTTTGGCTTTCATAGCACAATAAGTGTTTAATTACCACCATATTTCTTTCTCATTTACAGCTTTTCTCAGATATTACTATTGCCTGACAACTGGAATGTAGGCATTTTTATTTAGGGTGGGAGTAGGAAAGTATTAGATTCATCTGTACCACAGAAGTTGGCATTTTTTGTCTGTAGTGTTCATAGAAATTCAGGAATAATCTCGTATAAATCTTTACAGGCTTTGAATATACTGAATCCGGACAAGGTATATTTATTTATGAGATAATTTGTTAAGACTGTTAGAACTTGTCCTAAATAGGCCAAGGTTCAATTCCTTGAATAACATATTCCTAACATGGCACCTAACATCCTTCATGATCTTGGACCTGCTCCTGTCTCCAGGTCCATGTGCTACCACTTCTCCCATGGCCAGTTGCAATCAACCACCCAGACAAAATCTAATGTTAGTTTCTTGAAGGAATCTAATCTACCTACTCTTGGGCCTTGCACATGCTCGTCCCTCCATCCTGAGATGCCCTTCTTCACCCTGTTTTTCTTCCATCCTTCCAGTTACCCATCTCCCTGAACCTTTGCTGGTCATGACCGATCTGAGTTAGGTGCTTCTGACTGAAGTCCCTTGGTACCCTGGAAAGTATTGCCATTATATCATATTGACATCGATCACAAATCTCTTTCCCCAGTGGACTGTAAACTCTTAGAGAAAGAGTATACTCGATCTTTGTATCCTTAATCAAGCATAATGCCTAACACATGCATGGGTTATGAAGATGTTGACATGAATTAAGATGAGATGTGTCGGGCCGGCCCGGTGGCACACTGGAGAGTGCGCTGCTTGGGAGTGCGGCGGCGCTCCCGCCGAGGGTTCGGATCCCATGTGGAGACTGGTTCCCGCTCACTGGCTGAGCACGGTGCAGGTGCAACACCAAGGGTTGTGATCCTGTTGCCGGTCCCCGGTACAGGCGCGACACCGAGGGTTGCGATCCCGTTACCGGTCAGTAAAAAAGACAAAAAGGAAAAAAAAAAAAGATGAGATGTGTCAGTTAGCTGCATTTAGGGATAATGCCTTGGGTTATTCATAGACAAAGTTTAGTAAATCAAAACATAAACCTTGTCCAAAGAAAAGTCTAAAAACCAATAGAAAAAAAAAAGAATGCATTTATTTTGGAATGACCCATTTCAATTATTTTCAGATTTGATCCCGACAATATCATTGTTCTTAATCTTATGAGGGTGTCATTTTGATCTGAAAATTATTAGGCTTTGAAGTCAGACTTATTGCCATCTCAAATACAATTACTGATATAAAAGAACAGAAAAAAAGTTTAGTAAAATAATAGTGGGGGAAAAAAACACCCCACCATCCCCTATTGCCAACCCCCATCGCTCCTAAGATTGGGTTAGGTGTCCCTTCTGTGTGCTTTCATAGTACCTTGTGCAGGTATGGTGAGCTCTTCCTGGTCTGTGTTGCAATTGTCTGAAAACCTGCCCCAGCACATACTTGGTACTTAAGACAATTCAATGATTGATTTATTGGATACTGTATTTCATCAGTTCTAATATGCACATTTTTACATCACTGATATGTCTTAAAATTGATGATGTTCTCTAATTACTGTTGACCCAGGGGGACCATGATCTGTAACTGAAGAAAAAAGTTGTTTATGCAGAGCAGGGCTGTGTAATTTGATTAGTGAAGCATTGATTCTTCATTTGAGGAGCTATGCTCACAATTCTCTTTGTTCTTGCAAAGCAATCTACCAATGGCCTTACAGCCCTTTTCCTTCAAAATGTAACCCAGGAACCAGCAGCACCATCATCACCTGTGCACTTGATAGAAATGCAGAATCCCACCCAAGGCCTCCTAAATCAGAACCTTCATTTTTAAAGAGATCCCTACTTCATATGTCCATTAACGTTTGAAAAGCACTACTTAATGGGAAAAGGAAGATATAAGAAAGGAATTTACTGGCAATTAGATGAAGCTGTGTTCCATTTTTGTTACAGTGATTCAGGGAGGAGTACTGTCTCTCTCACATACTAAGAACTGCAGTTGAAGGCAGGAAAATGGCCACATCCCCCCAGACAGGAAAAAATTCGGAAACAAAATAAGCTGGTAGGAGCCATTCATGTGTGTGGATCGTGCCTTCTGTCAAGGCATTATCTCACTGTTAGTTGCAGCTTTTTTTTCTTTTCCAGGGTCATTTAAATTGATGTTGTATTGGGCCGGCCCGGTGGCGCACTGCTACAGTGTACCGCTTGGGAGCGTGGCGGCGCTCCCACTGAGGGTTTGGATCCCACATACAGACCGGTTCCCGCTCACTGGCTGAGCGCGGTGTGGGCGCAACACCAAGGGTTGCGATCCCGTTACCGGTCAGTAAAAAAAGACAAAAAGGAAAAAAAAATTGATGTTGTATCTTCTAACCCATGGCATTGTGCATTTGATGACATGTGGTATATTTTCCCTCTAAAAAGGTCAGCCCGCTGAGGGCAGGGGCAGAGTCTTGAATCCTGCTCTGTCTCCAGCACCCAGTGTACTGTCTGTCAGTTAGTGAGCACACAGCACCTAGTTATAGGTGGAAGAGGGCAATTTACACTTTAAAAAAAATACTGACAAATAAAACTGTATGTATTTAGTCTGTACAACATGTTTTGAAGTATAGATACATTGTAGAATGACTAAATCTAGCTAACTAACATATGTATTACCTCAGACAGTTGTCATTTTTGTGGCAAGAACATTTTACATCCATGCTCTTAGCATATTTCAATAATACAATGTATTATTAACTATAGTCACCATGCTGTACAGTTTTTAAACATTTTTCTTCCTTTGAAAAAGTGTGGTTAATATGCCTGAGGTATGTTGTTCCAAATCACTAAATCCTGTGAATTAGGTAACTATGATAATTTGTAGGTCTCAGATATAAACTGGGACCAGAAGAAACATTAAACGATATATGTTTTACAGGTTCTACATATGATTTACACAGAGCATGGGACAAGGAATCCAGAACCTGAGTTTTGGTTCCAGATCCATCAGCCTAATGCAAATCTCTCTCCCTGTCTTCACTTCAGCCTCTTCATGCTCCTGAGGAATTGGGCCACCTGAGCTCTGCAGGATGAGCTCTGTGTCTCCTTCTAGGTCAAGTTCGCAGGATAGACAGCTGCTGTGTCTGGCTTCCTAAAGCCCCTATTGTCCATCCTCATCCTCCTTTCTGTGTTTCCTTGTGTGTTTATGAGTTTGAACTCCCAGTGAGATAAGAAAATGTTTGAGAGGGTAGGGGCCGAGTTTTTGTCTGTATTCTATTTGTTAACACTTAGACCTGGCAAGGCACGTAGTTGAAGACTAAATACATAATTGAGTTGAACAAAGTTAAAGAGCTAAACATAATTTGAGCATCTTTTGCTCTATTTATAATTTGTTAGTTTTAGCATATCCTTTAGATTTAAGAATTTCTGCTTCTGACAGTGAACACTTTTTTGTCTTTAAATAAGATTTTCTCTCTCCCCCCCCCCCAACTTTTTATAGACTATTGGAAATAATGGCAATTTTATTTGTAGAACTTCCCCAAAATAAAAAGCTCATTTATGGTTCTAAAGATAGGGCATAACTGGGAAGAGGATATCTGAAAAAATATCAGAATTGAACATTGGTTTCAACCAAAGGAGCAAGTTAATGTTCCGTAAAAGAAGATTATTCATACAGGTATCAGCAGAACTTGAATTCTCACAACTCTACCTACTATTCAATAGTGTCCTCACCCAGTACTTTTTTTTTTTTTTTTTTTTTTTTTTTTTTTTTTTCCGGGTCCGCTTTTTTTTTT
>NW_007728192.1:175092-186065 GCF_000696425.1 Galeopterus variegatus | reverse complement strand
GGCAACGGGATCGCAAGCCTCGGTGTTGCTCCCGCGCCTCGCTCAGCCAGTGAGCGGGAACCGGTCTGTATGTGGGATCTGAACCCTTGGGCAGGAGCGCCGCCGCGCTTCCCAAGCAGCGCACTATCCAGTGCGCCACCGGGCCGGCCCCCTCACCCAGTACTTAATCGTATTTAAAATGATGACTAAATTTGCATCTGTTTTGTGAATTACATACTTTTAGTAAATTGGTTGGACTAGAATTGGGGTAAAAGGGACTGGAAAAAATGTACGACTAAAATGAAAATAGACTCCTTTAACTCCGAATTTTGGCTTAATTCTGTGCTCCCATTTCTGGCTTTAATTAGAGCTCACAGGTGTTGCTCTATTGTCTTCCTAATGTAATTGCTTGCCCCAGATGTGTACAGAGCACTGAAGTGAAGTCTAAAAGTAAGGGGCATTCCAGGATTGGGTGAAAAACCTCATCTTAGTTGATTTTTATCCTCCCCGTCTTAGAAAATGGTTCAAGCTCTGTAATTACCTACTATTCATGATTTAGAATATGATCTATTGCCAAAAAATGTAAATTAACATTCATTTTGGTATTTTCAAAAGAATGAGTTTTTGGAATATGCAAATGTCCTTTAAAAACACTTAAAGGCTATGGAATAATCAGAGTATTTTTTCTTTGCTGCTTCTTTGTGCTATTTTTTCATCTGGATTTGTTTCTTCTTATCTCACTCTTTCCTTTTTAAAATTTTATTTCCTTCTTCAGTTCTATTCTTTAACTGGGCTTATGCTTCTTATTTCCCTGTCACCTAGTTTATCTAAATTCTTGCTGTCTAGGCCTGAAAGGGTAAACTCATTACTAATTAGCTGTCTTTCCTCAAAAAGTGCCTGCTTGAAGCATGCTTCTTCCTTAGACACAAATTCTGCTAAAATTTTCAAAAAAGACATTAAAAGGCCAGAGTAGCAGAGCTAGAAGGAATCTTGAAGAATAATTAGTCTAGAGGTTGTAAACTGGTGTCCCTTGGGCCTGCACATTATTTTGTTTAACAGCTTTACTGAAATATAATTTACCCACACCTCAAAATGTATTCTACCTACATTATTTTTTATTGCAGTTAGTTTTAGCATTTATAAAATCTTATTTTTGGTTTATCTTGGAAAACTAAAGCATTTAGGGTCTAAACTTATATATGGCCAAAATTGGCTGCAGCTGAGTGGCATAATTTTTTTTAGGTGGAACATGAATTCCCCAGTTTCACACAGCCTCTCTCCTGTATTAGTCCATTTTGTGCTGCTATAACAAAACACGTGAAACTGGGTCATTTATAAACAAAAGAAATTTATCACAGTTCTGGTGGCTGGAAAGTCCAAGGTTAAGGCGCTGGCAGTTTCAGTGTTTGGTGAAGGCCCAGTTTCTGCTTCCAAGATGGCACCTTGAATGCTGCATTCTCCAGAGGAAACTTGTCCTCACATGGCTTATGGACAAAAAGAGTCGAACTCTCTCAGAAGCCTCTTTTATAATGGCATTAATCCATTCATGATGGTAGAACTCTTATGACTTAATCACTTCCCAAAAGTCCCCACCTCTTAATACCATCTCCTTGGAGTTTAAGTTTAATGTATGAATTTTTGAAGTGTTAACTGAGCAATGGGCTTGCTTCTAGATGTACATGGAAAGCCAAACTCTGTGACACTGGATTTTGTGGGAAGAAACAACTTTACTGTGTGGCCAACCAGCAAAGAGACAGGAGGTGGTTCAAATCTGTCTCTCCAATCCAGGGTTACATCAAACTTCTACAGGTTTGGAGAACAGGTTGGCATATAGAAGATCTGGCAGGTAAGTTTTTGAATGGATGGGCTTTGGCACTGGAACTGCCCGGACAAAGGACCCCTTGCTTCTGAAAGGACTCTGACATTTCAGGTTCCAGTCACATCCTGGCCTCATTGGTTCCATGGGGAGAATCATTGGTTCTGGCTGTTATTTGGAGGTCAGGGCTTTTTCTACTTTGCATGTCCAGGCTACATGACTTGCAATGTTGGCTCTGTTCCATCTACAAGAAAGCTTGAGCAATGGTTCAACAATAGACCCAATTTGAATTGGTCACATGGTTACAGAACAACACATACATTCGAACCATACCAATATGTTATGGTCTTATACTCAGCCTGCTTCATTTGTTAAGTTGACCGTTATGATTCTGTATGCATTAAGTTTGTGATACTTTGTCTAGTCCAATCCCTATTTAATAAATAAATACACTTAGGCCAAAAGAGGTGAAAGGACTTGCCCAAGTAAATTAAAAAGAATTTATCCACTGAGCACCTACTAAATGTTACTTTAGAAATATTTAGTAAAATGGGTTTTAATTATAAGTCTTAGTGACTAAAACAGAATTCATACAATAATGCTCATATGCCACTTTTTAAAATTACTTTCAGGAGACACAAATGAGTTTTAATTGCAGTTTGAAAAACATTGCCCAAATTCATGCCTTATATGTTTGAATTCATCACAACGTACTGATATGTTGTGAGGATTAATTTAGGAGAAAAATATGTTAAATTAAAAGAGTAAAGCTTTTTAAATTTAGGATTAAATATGTTTTAAGGATTAATTTAGGACAGAAGGTAAGTAGTATATGAGTAATAATAGTAATAATAACAGTAATGGCTAACATTTATTGAGTATCTACTAGGTACTGTAAGACACCACTAAGAGATGCCAGTAGGAAGCAAGACTTGAAAAGAGTGAATAACAAGATGGGACCCAAAGTCACCCTATCATAAATGAGTGATTTCATTTTGGGGACATTAATAGAAAAGAAGGATTTTCACTTGTTTTGAATTAACATGGGAATTAAAGACTTTGGAGCTGTACTGTCTGATGTGTTAGAACTAGCCATATGTAGCTATTTAAATTTCTATTTAAATTAATTAAAATTAAACACAATTAAAAATTCATTTATTTAGTTGCATTGGCCACATTTCAAGTACTCACAAGACATGTGTGGGTACAGGCTACTGTTTAGACAATGCAGATATAAAGCTTTTCCATTATCACAGTAAGCTTTTTTGGACAGTGCTACTGTAGAATAATATATTCTTTTGAGGCATTTGAGTCATGTTTGAACAAACATTAAAATTGCCACATATCAACTGTATACAAATTAAACCATGAGTATTTTATAGTCTTTTGTAAAATACAATAAGGGGTAGTTGTCATCAGCAAGTGAGCAACCATTTCCTTTAGAGAAGTTTAAAAGTAAACTCATGTGAACTAAATAAGTTGGCTGTGGCATTATCTTAAATTGGCTTTCTTTAAGCTGATATTTCACTTTTCTCCACCTCAAGTGCAATTGTTTGAAACGACTAGCTGGTATTAATGTCAAGTGACATTAATGTTAAGTCTCATTATATGACTGGATGAGAAGTAATTAGGGCAAAGGCTAATGTTGATAACTTTTATGAAATTCTCCTGGAGGCTTAACCGATACGTACGTAAGCCGCAAGACAATCCATCACAGTATTAAATCTCTTCCAGTTTTTTTTTTTTTTTTTTTTTTTTTTTTTTGTGACTGGTAAGGGGAATGGAACCCTTGGCTAGGTGTCGCCCAAACTGCACTCAGCCAGGGAGCACACTGGCCATCCGTATATAGGATCTGAACCCGCGGCCTCAGCGCTCCCAGCGCCGCACTCTCCCAAGGGAGCCACGGGTTCGGCCCCTTCCAGTGTTTTCTGAAAGTAAAAGAAAATGTGGCAGTTACACACACATCAGTCTCACTCTGATTTTTAAATCACCACTGCCCTTTGAAAGGAGAAAACATTAGTTTGGTGCTAAAGTCAGAACTGAAGAAATGATTTAACAGCTATTAAAATTTATCTACCTAAGGCAAATAACATAGGGTAACTAATCCATCTATCTTTTCCCTAATGTGTCATCCTGCTTTGGAGAAGAATGGGCTAGAAGCAATATAATTCTGTAGTTTCTTTGGTTTAGACTGTAGATCCAAAGTTCTTTGTCTCCCCAACTTTATAGGAACCTTTCAGAGCTCACACCCCCAAAGCATTGTTTTTCTGCTTTTTTGACTACAGCTCACAGTAAGAAGTACATTTACTATGGCACCCAGCAAAAACACACACCTGAAGCAGATATTTCATTAACAATACTTATCCTTACTACTGAGTTACCTCTAATATTTTCTATTAATTTTGTTCTATGTCATTATTTTAAAATGCTGGTTGAGACCCACTAAATTGCTTTCATGACTGCTAATGAGTTGCAATCTGCAGGTTGAAAAATATTGCCCTGAGCAATACTGGAATCATCTTTATTCATTCCTGTGTATGAAGACTCCTTGAAATTTGATTAAAACACGCATAAACATGATAGCTCATGCAGATACGTTGATCTTTCTGAAACATGGATGGAAATACTTTCCTGCTGCTGCACTTTTGACCTGAGCTTTCCTGATGATTTGTTGGTACTGATGTTTCCACTTGCCAGAAGTTCAAAAGCTCTTCTTAAAACAGGCTTGTTAATGTTTCCACTTGCCAGAAGCAAGTTCAAAGGCCTTTCTTAAACTAGCTCATTATGACTTGGAAGACAAATGAGTTCACCTTTTACAGAGAGCTATTATCATGAATTTTTTTACTCTCCTTATAATCTCTTGTAGACCAGGTGTAGTAAAATTATAAAAACAGAAGCTGATTCTTTAGACATAAAGAAAATACCATCTGAAAGATTCTACAGAATGTGATGCAAGGAAAAATTACTATCTGCATTATTCTAGGGATCAAAGCCCTTTCTGCATTAATTTGTACCACAGATTTTTTTAGGTAAAATATGTTGATTTATTAACAATATCTACATTAAAAGTCATTTTCAAGCCTCAGTTTCCAGTAATTATAATAAATGTTTAATAAAGAGAAAATATTGTACAGGTCTTTGGAATTCATTTGATAATATTGCTACATTTGTTTATAGTATTTTGCAGTCTATAACATTTTTTTATTATGTTGATTATTATTACCAATTAATAATAATAGTAACAATAATAATAAAAATATCCTCACAATAACCCCAGGGCTTCATAGGGCAGGTATACTTACAAGTGAGGTAGCCTGATGGAGTAGAAGGCAGGAACTGACCACAGAAGATGAAGTTCTTGTCTTAACTCTACTAATTACCAGGTGGGTGATCCTGGGCAAGTCATTTGATTTCCCTGTTAAATATAGAGGATGTTATATCTTTTTAAAAAGATAATTTAAGTTAAATTGCCTAGCTCAGCAGTATGAACATAGTAGGTCTTGGGGTATTCGTTTTGTTTGAATCTAAATGAGAGCAAGTGGATTATTAAGACTTCACAGCCAGTAGGATTTCCCTTTTCCAAATTGCCTCTGTATTCTTTGAAGAAATTTGTAAGATAATTTAATAGAGAAGGAAAATCCAAAAAGTTAAGGCTACATATAAGTTAAGTAAACGAGAAATCAATGAAAACTGTACACTAGGGAGAAGGAAATGTTGAGAAAGTTTGTTTCATTAATCTTCACTGATTTGGGTGATGTAGCTTTCTAGTTTACCACATTTATGTTTGTTTCAACTGTTGTATTCATTTGCATAATACTGAAAATAGATGGCAAAAAGAGCTAGATACATTTTATTGGAGAGGAAAATAATATGCATGTTGCTCCTCAATTATGCATAAATCAATTATGCATAATTGTTATGAATCATAATTGTTATGCATAATTGATTTAGAACAAAGAATAAGTAAGGCATATCCCATTAAGATAAAAACTCAAATGTAACATTGCCTGGAGTTTTTCACAAATATCCAGTGCATATCTACTTCATTCCAGGCATTTAATAACAATATCCACGTTAGGTGGTACTAGGTGCTTTTACGTAATGATGGTGTTGAGGATGGGGGTGAAGGTGGACATTAACTAATAGTTACTGAGATTTTACTATAGCCCAGGCATTCTCCCAAATATGTATGAGTATTGAATAAGTGAAATCCTTCAACAATCTTATGAAAGGACACTATTATCCCATTTTACTGGTGAGGAAACTGAGGCACAGAAAGGTTAAGTAGCTTGTCTGTGTTTCACAATATTAAGAAGAGAAGCTGAAATCAAGCCCCAAAAATCTGACTTCAGAACCAACATTTTGATCACTACACTGTATGTTATCTTACCTAATGCTCACAATGGCCCTCTAAGATAAAAGTGAAAAGCTATTTTTACCATTCTACAGGGGAGGAAACTGAGATTTAGAGAGAAGATATGCCTGGAATACTATCACGAATATTGTTACAAAGCAATAAGTACAGGAGCTGTGATTTAAGCCCAGGTTTTCTGATTTTAATTCCCCCACACTTTCCACTATATTATATAATATACATACACACATTTTGTAAATACACACAAGCATTATATATAAATACACATGCATATAATGTATATACGCACACATATATAAACATATGTATATGCATGTGTGTATATACATAGAGGTTACTTTAAAAAGTGTGTGGAAAAATAGAATTAAAAGATAATATAAATCTTTCCATGAACTTTTCAAGATCCCTTGTATGGTGTGTGCATGTGTGTGTATTTATAAATTCAGTAGTAGAAGATAGAATAAACCTAAAGAAACTTAAGTAGTTAGGCAAATGGGATATTTCCTTTTAAAATTGATGAACTTGGTGATTGTATTTTTATAACTTTTATTCAGGTGTAGTTTTATTCATTTCATTTCTAAGATATAGGAGTTCTTAAAGCAAGAAAAATGCACATTTCTCTCTGCTTTTTATCTTACTATGTTACAACAAAAATTTGGAAATACTCTTTATCATATGTAGGTCATGGACATCAAATACATTTAAAAATTTTTTGAATAACAAAATAAAGAGAGGAATTTCCTTTTATGACAGTTTTATCATAGTTCAGCTCTAAACTAAGCTACTTTGATTTAATTAACCATCTTCCTATAATTCAGAACAATAAAAACAAGCATTTGTATTTTATCTTTGTTTTTAGATAATGCATATACCTGGCATGGATGGTACTGAATATATTGCTTTTCATTTAGAACTATATGTCTTAAGAGACCAGCCACAGCCAAATCCAACATCCAGATGCAAATACAGCCCTGTAAAATA
The DNA here is from genome assembly GCF_000696425.1 of Galeopterus variegatus. Taxonomy (NCBI): domain Eukaryota; kingdom Metazoa; phylum Chordata; class Mammalia; order Dermoptera; family Cynocephalidae; genus Galeopterus; species Galeopterus variegatus. The sequence goes on along the minus strand of NW_007728192.1, from coordinate 178,914 downwards.
ATAAGAAAGATTTTGTTTTGTTTCTAGAAGCTTATCTATGAAAAATAATGAACTTATCAGAAAGAACCAGGAAGACAAAGGTACAGGTAACCCCTCCTTTACCCCTCAATATCTTATAAAGAAAAAGATGACTTTTAGTCATCCAGAAATTTAAACTCTTTCCCTGCCTCATCAACATTTTGTGTTAGATTTTTCTCTTATCTTTTCCTTAAACTCCCTTGCTTCGAAATTGTAACACTTGACATGTAATGGTGATCATCCTTGCAGAAATGACTGGTGTTCTGAAAAAACTCCATAAAAGATCACAATGCTTGCCTGAGGGCTGCATTTTAACATTTTTGTTGAGAAGTTCTTCCTACTCATTGGTGAAGATAAAGAAAAAAATGACGTTCAGAGATTTGTGATTTGTTTTACAGTCCTGCTTTGGAATATTTGTAAAATGAAAGCTGTATGATTTACTACCTCCTGGTAGGATCAATGTCCTTTAAGGAGAGGCCAGAAGACGGTTTGATCTCTTGATCATCTTGCTATTTACCTTGAAAATCTCTTTTCCCTTTGCTTCACTTCCAACTTTTCTTTATTAAAACTTCAACTGTGTAAAGCGACCATGGGGCTACTTCAAAGCCACCCCCTACTCCTCGCCATTCCCCATTCCCCGCCCAAGATTCAAAGCAATTTCAGTCTTCTTTTACCTTGAAAATCTCTTTTCCCTTTGCTTCACTTCCAACTTTTCTTTATTAAAACTTCAATTGTGTAAAGTGACCATGGGGCTACTTCAAAGCCACCCCCTACTCCTCGCCATTCCCCATTCCCCGCCCAAGATTCAAAGCAATTTCAGTCTTCTTTGAAATAGAGCCTTGTCAGAGTAGGTACACAGGGAAGATTTGCTAACTATGTAGCTGGCAAATTCAGGGTGTTTTCTAATGTGAATTAGATTGACCCTCTAAATGGAAGCACAGGGATAGTTTGAATATCCCAATCAAATAAATGGCTAAACTCTTAGGGAAGTCAGGCCATTTGTAAAACTAAGGTATTGATCTAATAATGGTCAAAGAAACTAACTTCCTTTCTCCCTTCCTTTCTTCCTTCCTTCCTTTCTTCCTGGCAGTATCTAGGAGCAGGGCAGAATATGACTAATGAGAGAAGGTGATAAACATAGAGTTGAGAAGATGAGATTGATAGGTTTGTAAGTCATTCTGTAATAGAACTTTAAATCTATCTTATCTTAATTTCTCAAGAGTGGTCACAGACACGCTTCTCTGACTTAAAAGAACTTGGTTTTCTTTTCCTAAAAACGCACCAAATAAAATACTAGAATTAGAAGCATATGCCAATACAGCTGGCCGTTTTTGAATAATCCTATGCAAAACTGTCAAATAAACATTAAAAGTTCAGTGACATTACAGCAAGCTTTTCTAGTCTTAAGTAAAATGATCAAACCCTTTTCTGGCCTCTCCCTAAATGACTTGTGTCATTATTTTTCAAAAGAAAAAGCAAACAAAAATAAGAAAATATAACCCCCAAAACTTATCCTCTAATCTAAAATTTCTATCTTTACTGTGCAGCTTATAGAAGAATGAGATAGATCTATATGGATATAAGGAAGGTTATACAATATCATAATTCACAATTTTAAAAGTAAGTTGCAGGACTGTGCACATAATACCAATTCAGGTCTTTAATAAAAGCCACATACATGCTTGAAAATCTGTAAACAGAGTCTAGAAGGGTGCTGCATCAGACGTATCTTATGGACCACTTCAGATCATCTCAGCCTCACCATCGCTTGTTCTAGTCTCTGCTGGATGAATGTTCTGAGACGTAGTTTATATAGCTGCTTCTTTAGATCCTGAGAAATCAAACGATCAGCAGCACTAAGCTGCCCCCAGCTAGATAATGCCCTTGTGTTAGCCCTGCCTTGGCTTCACTCTCCTTGTTTTAATTCCTGTCCTCTGTATTGCACTCCTAATAAAGTAGAACACATAAGTCTTTGCCTAAGACACACACACACACACACACACACACATACAGGCACAGAGGCACAAACATACACACAACTTTAAGTGTGGCCACTTAGTACAATGAGATTGGGGTGAGAAGTTTTTGCACCTTTTCATTTTTTTCTGTACTGTTTTCACTTTGGTTTTCATATATGATTTTTTTTCTCTCTTTTTTTTAGCAGCTTAAAATAACATGCCTTTATTATATCACATTTTCTATGGGCAGAGTCTTGGCACAGCTTAGCTCCTCTGCAATCAAGGTATTAGGTGAACTATGTTCTTTTCTGGAGCTTGGGGTCTTCTTCAAGCTCATGTGGTTGTTGGCAACATTGAGTTTCCGGTGGTTGTAGGACTGAGGTTCCTGTTTTCTTGCTAACTGTCACCTAGGGGCCACTCTCAATTCCTAGAGGCCATCTGCAGTTCCTTGTGTGTGACGTCTTCACAGGCCCACCCACAACATGGCAGCTTACTTTGCTAGGTTTAGATCCTGAGAAATCAAACGATCAGCAGCACTAAGCTGCCCCCAGCTAGATAATGCCCTGTGTTAGCCCTGCCTTGGCTTCACTCTCCTTGTTTTAATTCCTGTCCTCTGTATTGCACTCCTAATAAAGTAGAACACATAAGGCTTTGCCTAAGACACACACACACACACACACACACACACAGGCACAGAGGCACAAACATACACACAACTTTAAGTGTGGCCACTTAGTACAATGAGATTGGGGTGAGAAGTTTTTGCACCTTTTCATTTTTTTCTGTACTGTTTTCACTTTGGTTTTCATATATGATTTTTTTTTCTCTTTTTTTTAGCAGCATAAAATAACATGCCTTTATTATATCACATTTTCTATGTGCAGAGTCTTGGCACAGCTTAGCTCCTCTGCAATCAAGGTATTAGGTGAACAATGTTCTTTTCTGGAGCTTGGGGTCTTCTTCAAGCTCATGTGGTTGTTGGCAACATTGAGTTTCCGGTGGTTGTAGGACTGAGGTTCCTGTTTTCTTGCTAACTGTCACCTAGGGGCCACTCTCAGTTCCTAGAGGCCATCTGCAGTTCCTTGTGTGTGACGTCTTCACAGGCCCACCCACAACATGGCAGCTTACTTTGCTAGGCCAGCAGAAGGGTTTTTCCAGGTGTTATTTTTATAATTGGAAAAAAACTTTAATTAACTAAAAAGTTCATCTTTGTGACTATGAAATTCTGATTTATTAAAAATGCTTCTGAACAGGAAGAGGACCATCTGAGATATATATTTCTTCCACTGTATCTCAGAACCCTTTTGCAAGTATGTTTTGCCATAGAAGAGTAAATAGAATTCATGTTTCTTTCTCTGAAACACTCTTTTTCTAACACATTCCAGCCTCCCCTGTGTGACAGGAATGCCACTGAGTGTTTCCTTTAATGTTGTTTGAAGGAAGTGTGCAGGAAATTTTGTTTTGAGCTGCTCAGCATTGCCACTCTTCCACACACCATGTGGGTACTGTCATGGTGTGCCATTGTGGGAATGCCATCGATGAAACATGACTACAGTTAAAGGGGTTCTAGCTTTTTCTCTTAATCAGTCTCTTCAAGAGCATAATCAAACCATTTCTTGTTGCAGGGAACCCTAAGCATTTTCTAATTGTTAAGCTTTCCCTTTTCCACTTGAGAAACTGTTTCAGAAACTCTATGCTCCGCTGTAGACTCTGGCCCCTGCCATTTACCCTGCTGGCTTCCTTGTCCTGCCCTCTAGGAGATAACAGCAGTCTCACCCCCACCCCCCAGAGGCCAGCGTCAAATTTGGCTCCTAAAGTGACCAACAGACTGTGTCCCACAATCAGT
>NW_007728192.1:171840-174837 GCF_000696425.1 Galeopterus variegatus | reverse complement strand
CAGGGAACCCTAAGCATTTTCTAATTGTTAAGCTTTCCCTTTTCCACTTGAGAAACTGTTTCAGAAACTCTATGCTCCGCTGTAGACTCTGGCCCCTGCCATTTACCCTGCTGGCTTCCTTGTCCTGCCCTCTAGGAGATAACAGCAGTCTCACCCCCACCCCCCAGAGGCCAGCGTCAAATTTGGCTCCTAAAGTGACCAACAGACTGTGTCCCACAATCAGTCAATCCAAATTAGCAGGACAGCATCCCTCATTTACATAAGAGGACCTGAATGGGAACCTGGGAGGGAGAAGGGTGGGAATTTAAGCTATATAAGGGGAGACACTGGTTTAGGAGTTCTTGCTCCCCAGTTCTCTCCTTGCTTGCAAGCAAAAAGAGGCACCTGCTGTAACACTGAACAAAGAGCTGCAACACTAAAATAAAGAGCTATGAAACCACAACACTGACGCTGGTCTTGGATTCCTCTGTGCGTTCGCCCGCCAACATTCTGTGTATCCCTTGGGTAGCATTTGCATCTTTCAGGGCAGGAGAGGGAACATCAGTGGCCTGCAACCCTCAGGCTTTGACTCAAAGACTGGGACCCTTTGCATTATCCTGCCCTGAGCATCACAACTTTAAAATATTAATTACTTTAATATTTTAAATTCTTTGCTTGAAAACTGACATTCCCTTTTAAAGTCAAGTGTGCTCCAAGAAGATGTAGATATTTAATGAATTCAAAGAAATGAAGACACAGAGGCGGATATATCAATTCAGTAAGTAAGAGTCTTAAAGTCTCGTTTATCGTATTGCCCTCTCCGTCGATGATCTCGCAACAGACAAAACAGAACAAAACAAGAACGTATCCTAGTGTTTTTGTTGTCATTATTCTTTTTAGGAAAGTAAAATTCTAGAAAATAATCTATCTTTCTGCTCTATTAAATAGTAAAAGAGAAACAAAATTCTGCATTTCTGGATTTGAATCTGGCTTAGATTTAAGAAAAAAAAAATCAAGTTATTTCAAAGCACCTATCAGAACAAGACCATATTTGGTTCATTTGATGTTTTTCAATTTTTTTCAATCTTTCTGAAAAAATCGTACCGCTTTCATTTATTGATCTATATTCCCTGGATGAAATCTAAATAAGTCTGTAAGAAACTGTTTACACATTAAATGAGGAAAGAAAGAAAACAAAACAGAGCTTTCAGGAATGGGAAATTAGCTCACTTTTATAATAATTGTATCACTGATTATTTTTCAGTTTCACCCGATAACATAAATTGCAAGGTGAGCTATTGTCTAATTTTAATTTAATTCCTGGACTTTGTGAAGAACTTTCATTTTAATTATGCTCATTTTGTATGTTATTCAATGTTGTTCAAATGTCACCAACCAACCAATCTACTTCTACTGCCCTTAGACAAAACAGGCTCAAAAAGCCCCACAAAAATTTCAAGAGCCTAAATCTACCCCTTGATCTGCCTTTATGTTCAATGGTTTTGGATATGTTTCTAAATGAGCCTGGAAAACCCATGATTGCTTTTTCGTGTGTTTATTCTTAAGTTTTTCAAACAGACTTCACGATCTGTAGAACAGAAACTGAGCAGATTTTATTTACAGCTGCATCCCCAGGACATGAAAAAGTGTGTGGCACCCGATAGATGTTAAAAAAATGTCTATTGAATGAATGAATGGATGGATGAATCAGTGAGCAGTGACAAATCTATATCTTCTACTGTCTTTTAAATCTACTCCTTCCCTCTGTGCTGAGTACTCAACACATTTGTTACTTTTTATCTTATTATGAGACATGCTTCCTCCTAGAGTCTGATCACCCTCAAATCTCTTTAAATATTTCATAGTCATTTTCTGATTTTTTGTATCTTTCTTCCCTCAGCCTCATCTTCCTCTAATACATATCTTTTAATGGCTTTCATTCATTATTTCCATATTGTACTTTCTGTGTATTTTTTAGAGTATATTTCGTATTTCATCTGACTATCAAGTTTCCATTTTTAAACATTTTTTTTCCCACTGTTCATCTTATGTACCTCTAGAAAGATGTCTTGGTAGTGTGAAAGAGTACACTTCCAAGTATATTGGAACCACCTCTCAGGAAGGAATCGAACTGAGTCACTAAGGATTTGGTAAGGATTTCCTTCTAAGTTAACTACCCTATCACGCATGGAAAAATACTCCCTGGTATCAGTGCATTAGATGAATAGGAAAGCATCCACCATGCTGCATACTAATAAAGGAACGTAAGCAGTGAATTATTTTGAAAGTCTCTTAATAGTCTGACTTACACTTATTTTCCATTAAGAGGGTACTCTGACTCTTGATTCTAGATAGCCAAATAAGTGAAAAGGCTTCATACCTTCCAGAAATGGTAGTCATTATCTCTGACCTGGTGCGTTGCTAAAAAAGCAGTTTGTAATGTAAAATCCTAAGTGTTCTAACCATTAAGTAAACTCATTCTTTTTTACTTGAAAATAAAATGTTTTTCATCCCATTTCATAATCAATTTTTCTAAAGTAATTACTCAAGTTTAAAGTTGCCACTTTTAGAAAATAAAAATACAGGACATCCAGTTAAATTTGAATTTCAGAGAAGCAATAAATACATTTTTAGTATGTGTATCCCATGCAATATTTATCCCATGCAGTATTTAGGACAAACTTATACTAAAAAAATTTTGTTGTTTCTGTGAAATTCAAATTTAGCTAAGTGTCCTGTATTTTTCTGGCAACCCTACTCAAGTTACACATCTAACAAAAAAATTGGAGACATATGGCAGGTAGATGCTTGGGGAATTGATGCTCTTTGTTTTGTTTAGATCTAGTTTGATTGCAGTTTGCATTGGGAACATTTTTGATGAAAAGATGACCTAAATTGTGTGGAAGCCAAAATAAATGAGTCAGGGTAGCAGAGGGAAAAATTTTGATTAGGTTTAAGGAAAGTTATTTTGACTGAACCGATACCAGGTTTGGGATATGTTTCCTTGAAATAAAAACT
>NW_007728192.1:169977-171313 GCF_000696425.1 Galeopterus variegatus | reverse complement strand
TGAGTCAGGGTAGCAGAGGGAAAAATTTTGATTAGGTTTAAGGAAAGTTATTTTGACTGAACTGATACAGGTTTGGGATATGTTTCCTTGAAATAAAAACTTTTCTCAACCTAATGTTTTCATAATCCCAGATCCTCCAAGATATTACTGACTATAAACTTTAAGACATCTTACGTATAGAGACCAGGTGTTTTGAAGAATATAAAAAAGTACATTGAATCTTTATAAAAATTTAGATTGCTAATAAAGATAAATAAACTGGTTGTGGCTCAGAGAAATATAAATGGTTGAAAGAAACAGAAAGCACTGTTCATTAGAAATCTTTGTAGGCCTAGGTCCTAAAAGAAGTGTTCTAGAGCGAAGTGTTTAATATTTAAACCTTTTTTTACATTTGGGTTTTCACCTGAGGGTTTTCCATTTGAAAGTAGAACACAAGCTCCCAGATGGCAGATCATTATCTTATGCATCCTTATGTCAACCACAGTATCTTGCAAAGCAGGTGCTCAGTAAATATTTTTCAACTGAGTAATTAAAATTCAAAGTTAGTATGGAAGGAAGCATTTGTCCTTGAACACACTGTCCGCTGTGTGCCATAAGAGCAGATCTTTCAGTAAATAAATGTGGATAATATGCTACTCTATTCATACACAGACAAGCTGTCAAGTCATCTTTGAGCGTCTTTTGTTGGTGTGTCCCAAGTTATTTTTTTCCCACTGATGTCATCTAAACAGTCTTGTTTTTCTGGTTCTCCTTTGAACACTTTGGCATCCTCCGGCCTTCCTCTAGCTGCTTCCAGCATCCATTATGTTCCCTTTGCCTTTCTGATTAATCTCCCCCATTTCCTGCATGTGTTCCCAGAGTAGTGTTTGTTCCATTAGAGGGATTTCCTTGTGGACGGTTCTCCCCAGAATATGTGATGCAATATGAACAATGGAGAGAATCTGTTCAACTGGACACACATCTTTTTTCCCTGTACCTTCAAATTAATATATGATTTATCACCAAGTTGTGCTTCTTAATCACTCCTGTGCTTGGCACACTTTATTGGTGACTGCACTGGTTGAAGATAGTCTTTCCTGAATCTTTGTTTATGAAAGACTATTTCAACAATTAATTTTTAAAAAGATGTTTCCTTTGCTTTTTTCTCCTACCACCTCTCTCCTTAAAGCACAAATCTTTAATCCCTGCAAAATTTTTTTTATAAAACTATATTTTACTTTTTGAATAGGCAATACAAATGCATGTTATAAAATTTAACCTTGCAAACAAACACTACTAGTACAAAAATCCTCCCATAGATGGACTAGACTTACACAAGCATACACGTTTTTTATAA
>NW_007728192.1:166291-169547 GCF_000696425.1 Galeopterus variegatus | reverse complement strand
CTAGTACAAAAATCCTCCCATAGATGGACTAGACTTACACAAGCATACACGTTTTTTATAACGTAAAAGAAGTGTACTTTAAACATTGTCCTGCCACTTGCTTTTTAAAATAATTAATATATATTAAGAAGATAATCCCATTTTAGTACATATAGAGCTTTGTCTTTTTTAAAGTGACTGGATGGGCCGGCCCGGTGGCGCACTGGAGAGTCCACTGTCTGGGAGCGCGGCGGCACTCCCGCCGAGGGTTCGGATCCCATGTGCAGACCGGTTCCCACTCACTGGTTGAGCGCGGTGCAGGCGCAACACCGAGGGTTGCGATCCCGTTACCGGTCAGTAAAAAAGACAAAAAGGAAAAATAAATAAATAAATAAATAAAATTAAATTAAAAAAAAATAAAGTGACTGGATAATATCCCATTCTATACCTCTAAGGTAATTTATTTTACTAGACACTAATTGGTAGGCATTTCGATTTTTTCCCCAACTTTTGCTATTATATGTAATGCTGCAGCAAATATTCTTAAACTACATATATGGCACTTCATATATATGCAATATCTGTAGGCTAAATTCCCAGGAATTAAATGGTTGGGTCAAAGTTGAAATGTTGACTAGATTGCCTTAATCATTATCATAAAAGAATATTCTCTCTTTTTTTCAATAAATATTTTGGACTGTTTCACAAATTTGCATGTAATCTTTATGTAGGGACCATGCAAATCTTCTCTGTGTCGTTCCAATTTTAGTATATGTGCTGCTGAAGCAAGCACATGGAATATTCTCAAATAAGTTTCATTGTTGTTGATCACAAGTTACAGGAGCAGATGGTCTCTATAGTTTTCCTTCCTACCAGGTGCACGTTACTTTGTTATTATTACGTTCCAGATTCTTATGGAATTAAATCAAATATTAAATGTTCTGAGAAAGCCTACTATTCAAAGGAGCTTAAGGTAAATAATATGGAAGTGTTAAGAGTGGCAAGTAATTAGTTTCCTTTTAATATGTAATTTACTGAAATTTAAGAACTGAGAATTTTTTTTTTTTTTTTTGACTGGTAAGGGGATCGCAACCCTCAGCACGGTGTGGTCTGCACCACAGTCAGCCAGTGAGTGCACCTGCCATCCCTATATAAGATCCGAACCCACGGCCTTGACGCTACCAGCACTGCAATCTCCTGAGTGAGCCACGAGGCCGGCCCAAGAACTGAGAATTTTATATAAAGGATTTGCCCTAAATGGAGAATTTTGTGTAAACTATTTCCCTTTGTATGACACTTGAAGAAATCACTTGGAGGATGTTTCATACTCTAAAACATACAGAGGTATACAGATCACATTTATGCAAACCAATTCTAACACTGCCCCAATAACCAAACTACATACATCCCGTAAGTAATCTTAAATCCACTCTCTTCATCTTCTGAGCCCATTACATGGTGTTGGGAAAATATAGGAAAATGGTCAAGGTCCCTCAGATGTTCAGAATCTTGCCAGGCATTTGCAGTGAATAGGTTGTGTGTGGGTGGAGTTAGTGCCCTTGCACGGTGCCACCACCTTGTCTGGAATTTTACTGTCTTGGGTGGTGGCCATGCCTTTCCAACCTGGGGCTTCCAAGGACATGTTTGCTGGTTACCTAGCTCTTAGACCTGCATGTAAGGGGCCTGGGGACCCAGCCAGGCATGTGTGGGGTCTGGGGACCCAACCTGGCATGTGAAGGGTTTGTGACCCCTTCTGGACAATGAGCTCGAGGGGTCTGTGAGCTTTAGACCCAGCGCCAGCTCGATGATCAGCCCAGGTGGCAGGATTACCAGCAGGTAAAAGAGCTCGACAATTGGTGTAGTCGTGTAGCTTTACAACTGGCGTCATGAACAGGATTAAGAGAGGTACAATTGGTGCTGTCAGAAGGATTCCGACATTAGCAGAGTGCCACACATGGAGAGATTCTTAACTTCTATTTCTTTTTGCCTAAGATGAGTGAGCAGCTTGCCTAGTAAGTACCACAAAGAATCCTTTTTCCCTGTTTTCAAAGAGGACAGCCCAGACTCTTGAGGTCCAGCTCAGACTCTGCTGCTGCTCAGATAAATCATCCATGCTCTGACTTCCAGTGATGAAGCAGGACTGGGAACATTTTAGAAGAACAACTCTCCATAACTGATATTTTAATTCAGGCAAAAATATCATTTCTCTCTTTCCATGCTCTGGAAATGGAAATAGGCCAAGTTTTTTTTTATTACCCATGTTTAAACCTACTCTGTAGATTTTGATTTATGACCTTCAGTGGAGGAAGTGCTCAGAGCTTCCGTGGGCCAGTTCCTAAACGTGTGCATCGTGTGATTAAACAATGTCAAGCCCAAGGCGTGACTGGTTTCACATCAAAGTTTTATTATTTACTGTCATGATTTTTTGTACTGATGTTTGCATATCACCTGGAGATAAAACTATGTTGAAACTTACAGTAAGGTTTCCTCTTTGTGGGAAATCAAAATTGCTTAAATTTGATGGCTTCCAGAAACTCAAAGCCTGAGAAGCACCCTGTTTGTTCTCATCCATAGTAAAAGAGAATATTGAGCCATGTTTAGTCATATGGGTTTACTCTTTTCAGTTTTGGGTAATTGGGAACAGGTGGCTACACAGTCTTCAAATGGCACCAGGGTGGAAGATGGCCATAGAAATACCTGAGAAGATACAGCTTAGCTTCTCTGATACATAAGATCCAGTAACATTTTTTATTCTTTCCCTTAGAAATCCTCATCACTGGAATTTGTACAAATCATTGAGTTTAGAATCAACAACTTCATATTCACACACCGTTTGGCTAAGGAGAGGCACTTCACTGACTCTACCTGGTAACTGAGTCATCCTCATCACCCATAATGTGGGCTTCCTCTGTTTACTCAGAAAACTGGCTGTAGAGCAAGCTTTATATCCATTGGGGTAACTCCAGGCAGTTTATTCAAAATATGCTTTGTACTAAATAAAGTTACTGATTTCTTACGACAATTTGGAAGATTAAATGAGATAGCATGTTGCTAAAAGTCTTAGATTCATAATGCTGTCAATAAAAATATAATGCCAACTACAAATGTGAGTGGTATATGTAATTTTAAAGTTTTCTGTAACCCAATTTAATAGGTATGAAAAAACAGGTGAAATACTTTTAATAATGTTTTCCTTAATCCAATGTATCTAAAATACCAATTTAATATTTAATTAATATAAAATTATTAGTGAACAGTTTACATTCTTTTTTTTTTT
>NW_007728192.1:159149-165132 GCF_000696425.1 Galeopterus variegatus | reverse complement strand
ACTACCTACAACTCTTTGCATCTCAATTACTTCTTTTGAAAAAATATAAATTGGTGATTTTCCAACACTGATTGTAGATCATTATCACCTGTGGAATATTTAAAATAGACAGGTCGCTGAGACTCCATCCCTAATGAACCTAATATAATAGGTTTGGGACATGGTATATATGTCTCGTGGGGTGGTGATGTTCATGTGTGCACATGCGTGCTGGGTTCTAAAGCAAAATATATTGCTTACAACGAAGTAGTTGAAAGATGTGGGTGAAAATAATCTTTAAATTTTAGGCAAAAATGGGAGCGGAAGTACAACTGTGAAACTGGGAAAAACAAGCTTGTGTAAATAAGAGATGCTTGCAGAATAAATCTCCAGAAGGTGCTGTGGAATCAGCTGGAATTCTGTGAGAAAAGATTCAAAATATGTCAATTTACGTCAAATTTATCCTTTTGTCAGTTTTTATGTAGTTGAAATATGGCATAAAGCTTTGTTTCAGGCTGTTTCTGCCTCAGTGGGAGTAATTCATAAACTGATAGGTCTCTGATAAGACTCTCTTCTTTATTTGTGTGCTCCTAAAAGTAAAGGAGGGAAACCAACCCACCCTACCTAATAAGACATGTTAACAACTTCCTATCTCAGTTATATTAAAGTTAATTTATTATAATTGCTATCATAAAGAATCTTAAATTCCATGTAAAACTAATCACGAATACAGGGTTTTAGTTTTGGTATGAACAAATAATTGGAATTTGGAAATGTGATACATTTTAACCTTATTTTTATTCTGTTAACTTATCAAAATAGACTTAGTTGCCTTTTCCTTACTTCTGCAGAACCAACTAAATACCCCTTAACCAAAGCAATGAGTGACTAGGCCTTTCCTGCACCATGGGACTTTCTATGTCATTCTGAGGTGGATTAAACAATCCACTACTGAACTATGCCCATGAGGCTAATGGCTTCAACAGAGATACTATCATGGAGGGTTTCCCAAATTGTTATACCACAACCCCAACAATCTAGCTGAACTCACTTTTACAGAAATCCTGAGACTGCACATGGCTTCTTCGACCTACGATTAACTGCACATGACACATGGAGGAAGGAAAACATTTCAGTAAAAATCTGAGAACAGATTTGAAGGTGTTTGACAAGAGATGCTGTACAAGATTAAAAAAATCACACCTAAGAAATTACAGGCTACATGTGTTTTCGAAGTCAAATGGCAGCTTTGTTGTTGTGCTGACTATTTAGATTGTTTCTGGCTTCCCACATGGATAATACAATCCAAATCTTCATTGGTTGGATTTTAAAAACATTAATTATTGAATTCCAATTTTAACTTTTTTCCCATTCACATGTACAAAGTCTAAAGAAAATTAAATATATACAAAGTTTTTAATCCAAATATATTGACATCTCCATGATTTTACAAATGTGCAGAAGGACCAAAATTAGTTATAAATATTTTTTCTAAAGTCTTGTTTATGACTTTCACAATGTTTAATAACTATAAATCTCAAAGTAGTAAATATTTTTCAATAAGTTATAATCACTACATATAATATTTTGTGAAACATTTTTGTATATATTCATCTGTAAAAGATTTTTCATGGATTATCTTCTGATCAGATAAAAGCAGATAACAAAAGAAATAAGTATTATTCACCTTTATAAATAAGATATTTTCTCATCATAATGTAAATATTCAAGAAATATCAAAATGTCTTCAATTTACTACACGAATTTTAATGTGTCTTTTGTTCCTAAAAAACAACCAATCCAAGTAACAAGACCTATGGCTAAAAACTAAGAATAANTCACTACATATAATATTTTGTGAAACATTTTTGTATATATTCATCTGTAAAAGATTTTTCATGGATTATCTTCTGATCAGATAAAAGCAGATAACAAAAGAAATAAGTATTATTCACCTTTATAAATAAGATATTTTCTCATCATAATGTAAATATTCAAGAAATATCAAAATGTCTTCAATTTACTACACGAATTTTAATGTGTCTTTTGTTCCTAAAAAACAACCAATCCAAGTAACAAGACCTATGGCTAAAAACTAAGAATAAATAACAAAACAGAGCACAGAAGATGTAGATATTGGAGATTTTCAGATGAGGATGTTAATATAACTGTTAATGAGGAGCTGCTGGCACCATCCAGTGCCAAACAGAAGGTAGGAGTGTGCCAGGGGATCCAGGCAAGAGCCATGGGTACCCTCCCCAACCTGGCAGAAGGCAGGAGCACACTAGGGGACCCAGGAGCCATGGGAACCTTCCCCTGCTTGACAGAAGGCAAGAACATGCTGCAAACACTGCTGCTACATGGGTGGTCCACCATAGCTACTGCCACAGCCACTGCTATTACAAGGGCAGCTCACTGCCACAGTAACAGTCATAACCACCATGCAGACAGCCCACCTCCCACTCAACTGTACTGATAGAGGAGAGTTGTCTATAGAGCCCAGGAAAAGAGGAGGAAGTCTCTCTCAAAAAAGCTCCATCCAGAGTAATAGAAGAAGCAACTGCTCTACCAGATGACCAGACATCTATCTATCTATCTATCTATCTATCTATCTATCTATCTATCTATCTATCTATCTATCTATCTATCTATCTATCTATCTATCTATCTATCTATCTATCTATCTATCTATCTATCTATCTATCTATCTATCTATCTATCTATCTATCTATCTATCTATCTATCTATCTATCTATCTATCTATCTATCTATCTATCTATCTATCTATCTATCTATCTATCTATCTATCTATCTATCTATCTATCTATCTATCTATCTATCTATCTATCTATCTATCTATCTATCTATCTATCTATCTATCTATCTATCTATCTATCTATCTATCTATCTATCTACACACACACACACACACACACACACACACACACACACACACACACACACACACTAGACATCATGATATAGACATCAATATATACATATACTAGAAATATGAACAAGAAAAAATGACACCACCAAAGAAATACAGTAATTCTCAATTATCAGCCCCATCTAGCAGGAAACCATTGAAATGACTGAAAAGAAATTATGAGTAACAATCATAAGGAAACTCAATGAGATATGAGAAGAGCCTGTTAGAAAACCCACTGGAATGAGAAAAAATATCAAAGATGGACAAAATTTACAAAATGATTAATACCTTAGAAATGAATGTGGCAGAACTCCCGGAACTGAAGGTTTCATTCAACAAAATAAAAAACACAACCAAGAAATTAATCAGCAGGTTAGAGCAAACAGAAGAAAGAATTTATGATCTCAAAGAAAATCTTTTCAAAACAACTCTCAGGTGGACATTAGAAAAAACAATTTTGGGCTGAGCCTGTGGCACACTCGGGAGAGTGCAGCGCTGGGAGCGCAGCAGCACTCCCGCCGCGGGTTTGGATCCTATATAGGGATGACCGGTGCGTTCACAGCGCTCACTGGCTGAGCGTGGTGCGGCCAGTCTCAAAAAGGACAAAAAAAAAAAGAAAAAAGAAAAAACAATTTTTTTAAATGAAGAAAATCTAAGAGAACTAGCAGACAACATTAAGTACACAAACATTTGAATCATGGGTGTTCCAGAGGGAAGGAGAAAAGAAAAGGCACTAAAAACCTTTCAATAAAATAATAATAGAAAACTTCCAAGATATAGGGAGAGACATGAACCTGCAGATCCAGGAAATTCAAAGATCCCCAAACAGATTCAATCCAAAAATATTCTCTCTGAGACACATTATAGTCAGTGTGGCAAAGCTCAGAGACAAAGAGAGAATTCTAAAAGCAGCAAGAGAAAAGCATCAAGTCACCTATAAGGGAGTCCCCATTAGACTAACAACATACTTCTCAACAGAAATTCTACAAGCAGGAAGAAAATGGGATGACATATTCAAAATATTAAAAGGAAAAAACTGTCAACCAAGAATACTATACCCAGCAAGGCTATCCTTCAGAAATGAGGGAGAAATAGTGTATTTCACAGACAAACAGAAACTGTGAGAGATCACCACCACATGACCAATCCTGCAAGAATTCCTCAAAGGAGTCCTGCACCTGGAATTCAAGAAAATGACAATCACTACCACAAAATACACGAGAAAGAACAAAACCCTGTGGTAGAACAAAAATGCAAATGAGAAGGAGAAGAAAAATAAATCTCACCACCTCAAAAAACCAACAAACACTAAAGACAGACAATAAAAGGGGAAGAAAGGAAAAAAAGATATTTAAAACATCCAAAGGAAAAACAATAAAATGTTAGGAGTAAGATAATACCTTTCAATAACAATCCTAAATGTAAATGGATTAAACTCCCCATTGAAAAGATAAAGACTGACTTATTGGATTAAAAAGCTAGACCCTACTATATGCTGTCTACAAGATACTCATGTCATCTGTAAAGACACACAGACTGATAGTGAAGACATGGAAAAAGATATACTACATAAATGGAAACCAAAAACGAGCATGAGTAGCTATTCTTATATCAGATACAATAGACTGTAAATCAAAAACCATAAAAAAAGACACATAAGGCCACTATATAGTGATAAAGGGATCTATCCAGCAAGAAGACATAGTAATCATAAATGTATATACACCCAACCCCAGAGCACCTTGATATATAAAGCAAATACTATCAGACCTGAAGAAAGAGATAGACCCCATTACTATAATAGTTAGTGACCTGAACACCCCTCTATCAGCATTGGGCAAATCATCTAGGCAAAAAATAACAGAGAAAAACGTAATATTTAAACTATACTTTAGACCACTTGGACCTGGCAGATACAAGCAAATTAAACAACATGCTCCTGAACAACCTATTGGCCCAGGAAAAAATTAAACAGGGAACCAAAAATTTCTTGAAACTAATGAAAATAAAGATACATCACACCAAAACCTGCAGGATACTGCAGAAGCAGTACTAAGAAGGATGTTTATTGCAATCATTTCTTACATCAAAAGAGTAGAAAGTTCTCAAATAAACAACTTAATCCTGTACATCACAGAACTAGAAAAACAAGAACAATTCAATCCCCAAATTAGGACACAAAAGGAATAATTAAGATTAGAGCAGAACTAAATGAAACAGAGACCAACAGCATGATACGAAATGTCAATGAAATGAAAAGCTGGTTTTTGGAGAAGACAAAATAGACAAACCATTGGCTAGGTTAAAAAAAGGGGGGCGGGGAGGGGAGAGAGAGAGAGAGAGAGAAACCAAAGTAACAAAAACCAAAAATGAAAAAGAAGACATTGCAATTAATTCCACAGAAATAAATAGAATCATTACAGAGTATTATAAACAACTATACACCAACAAATTTGAAAACCTAGAGGAAATGGATAAAGTTCTGCATATATACAAACTACCAAGAATGAACCAAGAAAACATAGAAAACCTGAACAGACCAATAACAAGTAATGAGATTGAAGCAGTAATCAGTAGTCTTCCGACAAAGAAATGCCCAGGAGCAGATAGCTTTACTGCTGAATTCTACTAAACCTTTAAAGAGGAATTAATACCAATGCTTTTCAAAGGATCCAAAAAAATTGAAACAGAGGCCATTGTCCCAAACTCATTCTATGAAGCTAGCATCACCCTGATACCCAAGCGAGAAAAAGATATAACAAAAAAAGAAAAGTACAGGCAGTATATCTGATGAACATAGATGCAAAAATCCTAAACAAAATATTAGCAATAAGAATACAGTAACACATCCAAAAAACTTATACACAATAATCAAGAGGGATTCATCCCAGAGATACAAGAATGGTTCAACATATGCAAATCAACAAATGTGATACACCACATCAACAAAATCAAGGACAAAAACTATATTATTATCTCAATAGATGAAAAAAAAGCATTTGACAAAACTCAGCATCACTTCATAACAATGATTCTCAGCAAATTAGGTACAGAAGGAAGGTATCTAAACAC
>NW_007728192.1:158241-158968 GCF_000696425.1 Galeopterus variegatus | reverse complement strand
AAAAAAAAACCTCATAGAGCTGATAAACAATTTCAGTAAAGTTGCAGGATACAAAAGCAACATGCAAAAATCAGTAGTGTTTTTATACACCAATAAAGAACTAGCAGAAAAATAAGTCAGGAAAGCAAGCCCACTTGCAATAGTCACAAAACAAACAAAAAAACATAGGAATCAATTTAACCAAGGAGGTGAAAGATGTCTACAATGAGAACTACATATTATTGCTAAAGGAAGTTCAAGAAGATGCAAAAAGATGGAAAGTATTCCATATTCTTGGATTGGAAGAATTAACATTATGAAAATGTCCATACTACTCAAAGCAATGTACAGATTCAGCACAATCCCCATCAAAATACCAATGACATTCTTCACAGAAATAAGAAAAAAAAAAAAAAAAACCCTAACATGCACTAACATTCATATGGAACAATAAAAGACCCCAAATAGCCAAAGCAATCCTGACAAAAATATAAAGTTGGAGGCATAACACTACCTGACTTCCAAGTATTCTTCAAAGCTATAGTAACCAAAATAGCATGGCACTGGCATAAACTCAGACACATGGACCAGTGGAACTGAATAAAGAACCCAGAAATCAACCTACATACTTACAGCCAACTGATCTTTGACGAAAGCAACAAGAACATACATTGGGGAAAAGACTCCCTCTTCAATAAAGGGTGCTGGGAAAAGGAGACATCCATATGTAGAAGAATGAAACTAGACT
>NW_007728192.1:155916-157531 GCF_000696425.1 Galeopterus variegatus | reverse complement strand
TAGGAACTCAAATAACTTAACAATAAAAAACGAATAACCTGATTGAAAAAATGGGCAAAGGAGCTCAACAGGTATTTCTCAAAGTAAGATAACACAAATGGCCAACAGATTTATGTAAAAATGCTCAACATCACTCAGCATCAGGGAAATGCAAATAAAAACCACTTTGAGATACAAAAAAAAGGAAATAATAAAAACTGTTATTGGTCACTCTAAAATGATAGTTTATGTAGAAAATCTACTAAAAAATTTAAATGAGTGAATTAAGCAAATTTGCAGGGTGAAAGGTTGAAATACAAATGTCAATTAAATTTTTATATTGCAGCAACAGAAAAAGTAGGAAATGAAAATAAAATATTATAATATCAATAATATCTGACTAAAAATAAATATAATGAAAATTGTGCAAGATCTCAACACAAAAACTAATAAAACCTTATGAAGATCAATTAATGATGAACAAAATAAATAAAGGATTTACCATATTTACAAATTGAAAGAATCCATGTTAGTTTTTTCCCAAATTGGTCTGTGGAATAAATGCAATCAGATGAAAATCTAGGTAAAATTTGGCAATTTTGGTTTTAAAAATTATATGAAAAAGCAAAAGGCCAAAAATAGCCAAGACAATAATAAAAGAAAAGAACAAAGTTGTATAACTTACACTACCAGATTCTGAAGGTCGTTATAAAGCTACAGTAATTTAGACAACGAAGAATTGGCACAAGAATAGACAAATACACCAACGGGATAAAATAGAGAGTCCAAAAACAGATCATCTAAATGATTTGTGACAAAGGTGAGGAAACAACTGATGGTGGGCCAATTGAATTACTATGGAAACAATAATAATTATTAATCCCTTCCTCACGCTATATGTAAAAATCAATTTAAAGTTACTTGTAGATTTTAATGTAAAAGGTGAAACAAGAAAGCCTCTAAATAATAAAACATAGAATATCATTATGGCCTTGCATCAGGCAAAAATGTCTCAAATAGAGAACCATAAAAACTTAATAGAAAAGGTTAGGAAACTGGAGTACATTAAAATTAAGAACTCATACTTGTTAAAATACACCACTATAAGAAAGTGAAAACACAGGTTACTGAGTGGGCAGATATTTGCAATCTAAACTACCAGCAAAGAGCTCATATCAAAAAAAAGCACAATGCATTCAATAAAAAAAGCATTCAGCATCATTTGTCATCTGGGAATATATATTAAAATCACATTTGAGGGCCAGCCCGGTGGCGTACTGCTACAGTGCGCCGCTTGGGAGTGCAGCAGCGCTCCTGCCGAGGGTTCGGATCCCACGTACAGACCGGCTCCCGCTCACTGGCTGAGCGAGGGGCAGGCGCAGCACCGAGGGTTGCGATCCCGTTTCCGGTCCCGGTCCGGTACGGGCGCGACACTGAGGGTTGCGGTCCGTTGCCGGACACGAAAAAAGACAAAAAAAAGAAAAAAAAAATCACATTTGAGATTCTTCTATATAAACACCATATAGACTAAAAGAGACAGTGAGAGAGAGACTGTACTGAAAATTAACAGGAATGTGGAGTAAATAAAACTTTCATATACTGTTTACAGGAAGGTAAAGCAGTGAAACACTTTGGA
>NW_007728192.1:153760-155393 GCF_000696425.1 Galeopterus variegatus | reverse complement strand
CACAGGTTACTGAGTGGGCAGATATTTGCAATCTAAACTACCAGCAAAGAGCTCATATCAATAAAAAAAAGCACAATGCATTCAATAAAAAAAGCGTTCAGCATCATTTGTCATCTGGGAATATATATTAAAATCACATTGGAGATTCTTCTATATAAACACCATATAGACTAAAAGAGACAGTGAGAGAGAGACTGTACTGAAAATTAACAGGAATATGGAGTAAATAAAACTTTCATATACTGTTTACAGGAAGGTAAAGCAGTGAAACACTTTGGAAAACTATGCATACCCTATGACCCAGTAACTTCACTCCACAAAAAGATGTACATTTATTCTCCAACAGACACAAAATATTCAGAGTTGTCCTGTTGGTAATGCACAAAATCCAGAAATAGCCTGTATATAGATAAATATGTCATGGTACAGGAGTACATGTTCAATAGAACATTATACAACAATCAAAACCAATAGACTACCATTCCATAAAATAACCTCATAGCCATAACGTTGAGCAAATCATTCATACTGTCTGATCATGTCTACATAAAGTTAAAATACAGGCAAAAGTACTCTAAAATTATGTGTTGGAAGTCAGGATAGTGGATATCTTTGGGGAGAAGCTTCAGTGTCTGGAGGGAGGCATAAAAGAGAGCTTCTGGGGTGGGAGGAATATTCTCTACCTAACGTTGGTGATGGTTACACAGGTCTGTTCACTTTGTGGAAGTCAGTTGAGCTATTCACTTAAGATGTGTGCATTTTCCTTTCTGTATGCTAGACTTAAAAATTTATTTAAGAAAAAGAATAAAAAGGATGGGAAACAAGATGATAATGAGTGGGTGGGGATTCTATAGTTTCCAGAACCACTATTTTTTATTTAAATAATAATACTTGAACTAGATTATAAAAGGGCTGCTTGATCCAGTGGAAAGAATGTGAGTTTTTGTTTAGACCAAAAAACTGTGGAACTGTGACATTCTGGATAAGATAATCCTTTGTTGTGAGTGGCTGTCCTATGAATTTTAAGATGTGTAGCAGGATCATTGGTCTCTATGCTAGTAACATCCCCCTCACCTGTGACAACCAAAAATATCTTCAAACATTGCTAAATATCCCTTGGGGGACAAAATTGCCACCAGTTGAGAACCATTGGTTTCCAGGACATGGAATTCTGGTTCTAAAACTTACCAGCTGCTTGACTTTGGACAAACTTGGTTCTTGTTGTTGTTTGTTTGTTTGTTTTGTTTTCAACCTGTAAATGAATGATAACAACACATACACGCAGTTTTTCATCTCTACTCTACCTTTTGTAGGCTAGTCTCAGAATTCAAGTTTCATTTTTTAGGATGTTTTTAATTAAAAATATTACATCCTACATTCCAGGAAATTGACAGATGAAGGGATTTAACATTTGGAAGACACATTTTAAAAAAAAATCTTGTGACAAGGTTATGACTGTAAGGATAATTGCCCAACCAATACAAGCTACATAGCTCTCATTCATGGGCTAATGTAAAAACATATTCTAGAAATTGTCATTTTGGTGTTTAATCAGCTAAATTTAGCTTTAGTATGTTAATATAAAATAATACGTGGACCAGAGATCTTCTTAGATTGTTTTTGTTCCTTTTTT
>NW_007728192.1:140884-153213 GCF_000696425.1 Galeopterus variegatus | reverse complement strand
TTTTTTGGATATTTGGTTAACATCTAATGTTTAACTAATGTATATTTATAATGCATACATGGAAGTGCCTAGTGGAATACTTAACATATAGATTTCTTATGTTTGTATGTATAGAAATTAAATTACTGATTTTGAGAGTCCTGACTCATTTGCTAATTTTAAACAATTTTTATTTAAAATTCCCAGTCTCACAAATATCATTCTTTTTCATTCTTACTCTTTGGTAAAACTTTACATCTCTTGATTTTGACTTTGACATCTTGCACTATTTTCTTAGGAGTGTAGAGGTCTGGGGATAGGAACATATGGTTGTGAGAAGAAATGGCACCAATTACTGGAAATCCTTAGAAAATGGAAAATGCCAAATGCCAAGAGTCCTAATATCCTGAGGATTTACTTTGCCTTCTCTGTGAAAGTTGTCCAGTGTTACACATAACAGACTTCTCAATTGAAGTCAGTGTTATCACAGAGAGAAAACAGGCTTTGGCTTTATATAGGTGACCTTGTTTTAAAACAGACTTTCCACTTAGCATTTGTGTGATATTAGGAAAGTACTTAATCTCTCTGAACTTCAACTTACTCATCAATTGAATTGGGAAATTATATATTATTTACTTTTTTTGAGGTAGAATAAAGCATGGAAAATGTAAAGAGCTATATGTGATATATGTAGATATGAAGTAAGTGTGAACTTTCTTCCTACTCTTAAACTGTCCACTTGGATAACCCTTGTAGGCCTAGAAGGTGTATATGCAGCCTGATCATTTGTGTCCTAGCTCTACTCTTCCCCCTTAATAGTCATTCCTCAGGCTCCTCCTTTTCATTGTCTCACCGTGGGAGTTGTTTTCTGTCTTGGTCAGTTAGGCTGCTATAACAAAGTACCATGCACTGCTAACAAACAATAGAAATTTATTTCTCACTGCTCTGGAATTTGGAAGTCCAAGATCAGGGTGCCAGCATGGTTGAGTTCTGATGAGAGCCTTATCTCAGGTTGCAGACTGCTGTCTTTTCACTGTATTCTCATAGGGCAGAAAGAGATCCAGCTAGCTGTCTGGCCTCTTATTATAAGGACACTAATTACCTCCCAAAGGTCCCACCTCCAAATACCACCGCATCAGGATTAGGGTTTCAAAATATGAATTTGGGGTGGAACAGTCATTCCGTCCAATGCATCTTTAAAAAAATTTTTTTTTAATTAATTAACTTAGATGAAGGGAGTCAATTGTATTCTTTTCAAACAACATGTACTAATTTCCTCTTCCATTGAGAAGTAACCATATATTCCTTTACTGTGAAATTCACTTCAGTTTTCCCATTTTTTTCTAACAGTTTACATGCTGTTTCTGGCAAGTTGTGTGATTTTTTTACCCTTTGCACTTGAGCAGTATTTTCAGTAGATAAAGAAGAGTGTTCTGCTGTTATCTATTATTTCTTCTATATGGAAGCACAGTACAAAAGAATGCAAGACTCCCAGGGTGACTTTCTATGACACTGTGTGGCCTCCAGGACAATCCAGCCACTTTAAAGAAGCATTGATGTCTCTGCTTAAGAAGAATATACTCACTTCCTTAGATGTGTGATTACAAGATATATTTCTCACAAATCATCATTGTCCTCAACAACAAAAGTTGGTGGACACAGAAGAATGCAGAGGTTGTGCAGTGAGACATCAAACCGAATGTATTCCTGGTGACTCAATAAATAGTATATGACAAGTCACTCTTAAGATAACTGCATTTTAAAGCTGTTCTTCATGGTTTTTAAGAGAAAAGTATAGAACACTCTGCCTAATTACAATTTTCCTGCAGCTTTATGCTATCATTGTGGGTGTTTGCGACAATGGCTCTACACCTCCCTTGCTGCCAGCTCCTGACACACTCAGCTATGCCAAAGCTCTTACTTTTTACTTGAGCACATGCAAGTGAAGTCGAGCCTAAAGGAGCACGTGTACTGATTTAAGAGATCTGTGGAAATGTATTTTTTTTAAGTCAAAATATTTTTTTTCAAATATTTCAGGTTACTTATTTTTAAATAAGCAAAGTGGGAAAGATAATGGTTATACTTCATTATATAAGAAAAGCCAAAAAAAAAAAAAGATGAGATAAAAATATGAGTTTTAGGGATTGGGAATTATTTCTCAAAGGGATATGACTCAGCTGCTTAATTGTCAAAGAAAAAAAAATGGCATTTAAATTAATCTGCCCAAATCTGACAGAAATCTTTAAAAGTTATTTTGAAGCAAACTTTAAATTGGGCAAATTTCAATTTCAGAAACAATCTCATTAAACATATTCAAGGAAGAGTGCAATGAGGCTTTTTTGGTATAAAACGGTACTTTGCTGACTGAAGAAATGTGGTATTTTCTGAAATAATGAAAGCTATCTTTATTTACTTTTTTTGAGGTAGAATAAAGCATGGAAAAGGTGCGGGCGCAACACCAAGGGTTGCGATCCCGTTGCCGGTCCCCGGTACGGGCATGACACCGAGGGTTGCGATCCCATTACCGGTCAGTAAAAAAGACAAAAAGGAAAAAAAAAATTCCTTCCCTTAAACATGATTCTATCACAAGCAAGATACTCCAGCAAGTTGTTTGAAAGAAGTAAGGGATGGAGGAACAATATTAATTTAGGGTCACTTTGAGTCCAGAATCAAGGTACAGAAGTCTTTCGACTCTTCAGGAGACATATTAAACTGAGAATTTAGGTGGTTTCTCTG
The DNA here is from genome assembly GCF_000696425.1 of Galeopterus variegatus. Lineage (NCBI taxonomy): Eukaryota > Metazoa > Chordata > Mammalia > Dermoptera > Cynocephalidae > Galeopterus > Galeopterus variegatus. The sequence continues at coordinate 150,498 of NW_007728192.1, read as the reverse complement.
TCATTTACCTGTCCCAATATTAGGGACTTCCCAATTTATCAAGTCCTATTGTTCACTATACTTTTATTATTTTGGCTGTGTACTCATTCTTTTGGAAAGGTCTTAATTTGAAGAAAATGATGATTGTCTGGTAGAATGGAGAGTGGTAATCCATGACAACTGGGTCTTTTCTCCTTCCATAAGTATTTTATTTATGAATTTATGCACGTCCTCACTTGAAGCTTCATTATTGGAATAACCTCAGAGTTAGAAGAAGTAGAATGAGGGGTTCTCAGCTTCTGTTTTCAAAACATGAAGGAAGTGTTTTTCTTTTAAGTATGTTCTCATTTTCTGTGCAAACAATAATGCACAAAGAAATGAAATAAGAAGGCTTCAAAACTCTCAGATTAGGTCTTAGAGAAAGCATTTTGTTAACCTGCATTACATGATTTGGCAATAACAGATTAAATAACACAACACCAAATACAGATTCCATCAAAATTTTGGCCTGACAAAAAGATTCTCGGTTGTAACTAACGATTCTCTTGGAGACAGAGAATCAATCAGGAAACGAATGCAATGGACCTTTGGAGTCTGCTGTCGCAGCGTTAGACTGGTTTTCATCTTTAGCAATTATGACCTTGCTAGTGCATCAGGGTTGTTGTGGAACTTTTAAGAGTAGAGAAACCAGTTGTTATATTTCCACCACCCACGACTGGCCCCGTTGTGATGCTGCTTCCGTAGAGCTCAGGTGGGATTTGGAGCTCTCTGTTTTCAAAGAAATCCACAGGTAATTCTGGTGGTCACCCAGTTTGAATTTTGGTTCCATCACTTATTAGCTGTGTGATTCTGAGCACCTTTTGAACTCTATGTACTCTAATGTCCTCATCTGGATTACATGGGCTAACAGATTAAACAATAAATTGCTAAATTAGAATATATAAATATAATTTAAAAGTAGGTTTAAATAATCAGTTGGCTGATGGTTTTAAAGTCTTGTCAAAATTACTGATAGTATTTTTATACACAGTGAATACAGTGAGTGCAACTGCACTCAGGTTTAAAGAGTGAATGTGGTTAGTTACCCTTGGAACTAGGAAAATCATTAACCTTTTTCCATCCAGATGCAGTTGAGGGCAAACCTCCATCCAGATGCAGAAGGGCAAACCTTCCCCAGTGATTTCCACCTTATTTCAACTTTCAAATATTTGATGATATACAAGACTGCACTGTTCAGTAGAGCACAATTGTTGAGCACATAGACTAAACACAGAGTGCCTGGGATTTTTGTTCAGATTCTACTACTCCTAAATATGTGACCTTGTACAAATTATTTGACCACTCTAAGACTATCTAAGACTATGTAAAATGTAAGATCCTGCTTCTTGGGGCAGGAACTTCAATTGCCTTTTTCTCTGATGCATCTTCAGCTCCTGGAAGAAAGCCTAGTCCAAATGGGTGCACAAAGCATATTGATTAAATGAATATATGAATGAATGGCAAATGGGGTAATAATCATACTGCCCAGTAGAGCTGTTGTGTCTGGGACTTAGTAGGTCCTGAACATATATAAATATGTACCATTTTATCCGCGGAAATCCTTAAGGAAACCAAATCTAGTGGCCGTGTAAGTCAGTATACTATAGCATCAGTTACATTTATTGAGATCCAATAGTTAAGACTCACTGTTAGTTGCTTGACAGATAAGCACCTCTTTAATATTTTCTATTGTTTAATACATTGTTAAGCCTCTTACAAAAGATGAGAGTGTTAGGTTTTCATTTTCTGGCTCTTCTCTGTGCACCATCGCCTCCTGTTCTTCACCTGTCTCTACCCTGTTCTGGAGGTTGACCATTATGGACTGTATCCCCCTGGCTCCTGTGACCTCTGCTGCCCTTTGCATTTGTCCCATGAGAGGTGTCATCAGGAAACCAGAAAGTGTCTTCTGCAGCCAGAGCTCATGTCAGCGCACTCACCTCCACCACTTCCATCTCTGACAAGATTTGGTCACTATTTTGTCCTCTTAATGCTTTAGACCTAGGACTGACAACAGCTTCCTGTTGGTGCTGGTCACTGGGTTATTTGTCATGCATCTCTAGTTCCCTAACCCTAATCACACCCACATCTCTGTCCATGTTCCTTTTACTAGTTATCCTTGGTTAAACATTTTGGAGTGTGCCATCAGTTTCCTGCTGAGACTGATCAACCACAAACATTGTCCTTTACAGAAAGAACTAGCTTTGCATCATCCTGGGCATGGAACAGAAGGCAATTCTGATCACATTTCTCCTTCCTCATGTTGTCTAAGCTAGTACAGCCATGCGAGTGGTAGAAATTACAACAGCACTGTGCCTTCCCAGTCCCTGGAAATGACGTCCTTTTAAATATGAGAACACACAGAATTTGCAGGTGCAGCAAAAAGCATGTGGGTGGGATAAAAAGGGTGAGGGGATAGTTAATGGTGTAGCTCTTTACCAGCAAAAGGGAGAAATCACCTATCATCTTCCCTGACACTTCTGCTTCTTGCAACTTGGAAATCGGTAAATCATGAAGCTAATGGTGTAGCTCTTTACCAGCAAAAGGGAGAAATCACCTATCATCTTCCCTGACACTTCTTCTTGCAACTTGGAAATCGGTAAATCATGAAGCAAACTGCAAAAATATGCTTGTTGCATATGCAGACATACGTTAATGGGGTCTTCATTCAGGGGAATATTTGGGCTGTTCACATTCTAAACAGCCATGATGACATCTTCTAGATATACAGATGTTTACTATGTCATAATATATCAATGCTTTGCTTTAGGATTTTTAAAACATTATTTTATACATTAAAAATGACTATTTGGGGGGTGAAGAATTTAGAAGTAAGCTGTTGTTTTTATCATTTTAAATTCTAAAATACATCAGGCCAACAATTATTATTAGGCTATTTTTTAATGTATTTCTTATTTTATCATTACACAATTTAACATTTTTTGTGGCCCTTTTCCAATTCTCACTAACCTCCCCCTTTCCCACCTCTGCTGTCCTCAGTTCCATTCTCTTCTTCTGAAAGTTCAAGGAATTATTGTGATTGCTGTATCTTTCTTTCTTTTCTTTTCTTTTCTTATTTATTTATTCATTTATTTATTCAGCTCCCATTTATGAGTGAGGACATGTGGTATTTTTCTTTCTGTACCTGGCTTATTTCACTTAACATAATTTTCTCTAAGTTCATCCATGTTGCTGCGAATGGCAAAATTTCGTTCCTTAATAAGGCAGACTAGAATTCCATTCTGTATATATACTACATTTTCTTTATCCAGTCATCATCAATGGACATTTATGTTGGTTCCAACTCTTAGCTATTTTAAATAGCGTTGCAATAAACATGGAAGTGCAGGTATCCCTTCTACATGATGATTTCCATTCCTTTGGGTATATACCCAGCAGTATATGTAGGTATATACTGCTGGATCGTATGGCAGCTCTATCTGTAGTTGTTAGAGGAACCTCCGTACTATTTTCCATAATGGCTGCACTAATTTACAGTTCCACCGACTGTGTAGGAGCATTCTTTCCCCACATTCTTGCCAGCATCTGTTATTCTCTGTCTTTTGATACTGGCCAATCTAACTGGTGTGAGATTTTATCTCTATTTTATGTGTGCATTAAAATATGCTGGAGTGATAGAATCTTTAAGTATGTTCAAATCTTTTCCAAGTACACATTAGATCTTGTTCTGTGTTAGCTGGTCCATAATCAAGTATATATCTCAGTTCCAAGTTTAGATTTGGAAGCATATTTTATTTCAAACACAGGATTAATATTTGTACATGAAATTTGCAAGTAAGAGCATTCAGCTGCAAGGAGTAGCAGACGCAAACCACATGGACAGTTGACAGAAAAATGTTTTTGAGAAATAGTAGTATAGGCAAAGACATTTATTTGAGGAAAAGCAATGAAATTTAATAGTAATAAGATTAATTGGGAATAATTTATGGAGAGACTTGACTGTGCTCTGTAGTATGAGATTGCAGTAACAGAAGTAGCCAGCTCTAGAGTGGCATGTAATGATTATCACTGATTTCTCTTAGCATACAAATACAGGTATCTCAAAGAGATAAAGGAGCCAGCCACCTACCAAGATTATATTAACAATGCCAAGAAATTTGACATTTGATTCTTTAGGCAAGAGGGAACCATTAAATGTTTTTGAGCAAGGGAGTAACATGACCTATGCTGTACTTTACACAGAATGATTTGGAATGATGTGCAGGATGTATTGAATGAAGGATATTCTGGATGAAAAAATCAACTGGGGAATTGTTGCAGTGATTCAAGCATGAGGTACTGAGTACCTGCATAAAAACTCTTCACATTATAGACAGAAAAGGAGCAGTGCATGAAAGGAGAATTAACTAAATATGAACATAGATGCGGAGAGGTGAGTTTAGGGGAGAGGAGAGGCCAAAAATATTTGGGGACATTTTAGTCTCTATGGTGAGAACAATAATGCATTTTTTTTTTGTGCATGAAAGGAGAATTAACTAAATATGAACATAGATGCGGAGAGGTGAGTTTAGGGGAGATGAGAGGCCAAAAATATTTGGGGACATTTTAGTCTCTATGGTGAGAACAATAATGCATTTTTTTTTTAAAAAAGGGAAATTAGAGAAGGTGGGAAGATAGGTGAGATTGTAAAGTCATTTCAAACCAGCTGAATTTGAGGGTTGGCAATATATGTCATCTATGCAACAGTCGGAAGTTTTGATTTAGAGTTTAAAAAGGATTTGGAGGGGTAGATGTCAACCTGAGAATCATATGCCTAGTGGTGATATTTTAAGCCTTAAGTGCTGTTGAAATCACCAAAGGAGTAAATACAATGTAGGAAAAGAATGAGGTAAGGGTAGAAGAAGAAAAAACTTTGAAGAATGCTTATCAGTTGAGGACCTTAGAAAAAGCAGGTGCAAAGATCTTACATTCCATTTTAAGCTTTAAAAGTGCTTCCTCACTCATTTCCTCATTTGACCCATGAGATAACTCTGAGACGGCAAATGTATTAACTATGAGAAAAGAATGCCCAGATATGTTACGTAACTCGGCTAGGGTCTCCCAGTACAGGGTAAAACATAAACCCAGGGCCCTTGCCTCTTCAACACAGCACCCCATGCCACTTTTGTGTGCCAGCATGCCTTAAATGAGGTTTTTCAAACAATACTCCCTGGGCCCTCAGCAGTCTGCATAATCCCCTGAAGGAGCCCTTCCTGGTGGAGAAGTCCTGGAGAGGAGAGGCCAAGGAGGCAGGACACCTGGCCATTTCAGCCAGATTACCTTTCCTTATCCACTGAACTTTAACCTAATACTTCATTTATACATGGAGTTCCTTGGCCAAAATATGCAAAAACCACAGGCTCAAACATTCCATGATGTTGTGGAACTATTTCTAAGAGTTACTCACTTTCTCAATAGGATCGAAATTATTGAATAATTCAATAGGATTGAATTATTACCTAAGAAATAGTATTCACTGATCAAAAAGAAGAGGGGGAGGCATTTTCTATAACATTTGTTTCTCTTGTGTTGTGCTGTTCTAAAACAGTGTATGGGAGGTCTAAGTGACAGAATATCACATTACTCCAAGAGAACAGAGCACGGAATCCTAATAGCTGGAAAGAGTTTCTTTCTTTATGTCTTTCATCATCTAACTTACCAAGCAGTGGCTTCCATATCGAAGCAGAGAGGATCCTTGGATACAGACATCATGCATCCCAAAAGGATTTTCCATAGGATAAGAAAACACTAACACATATAGAAACATTTAAATCACTTCCCTGGAATGCATAAAATGCATTTTGAGTTTTGCTGGATTTGCTACTTCCCCCTTGTTTTATGCCTTATGCATTCTTAGAATTTAGCTTATTCATACTGACGTGGAAAAAGAAAAGGGAACTCTGGTTGAACTTCTGCTCTTATTCAGAAATTGTCATGGAGAGCAACTTTGGATTTCATGGGGACCTAGATTTGAAATATATTCCAATATGCTTACAACAATAAACCTCTTTGTTTTAGTTATATAAAATATGTAGAAGAGCTCACTCATCGTAATGAATTAGTCAATTAATTATGGAGAAAGACCCACCCCCCAAATATCAACTGCACGAATCCAAGCATCCAGCCGTTCTCTAAAGACTACAAAGCCCTGGGTGGAAGAAGAGGATGCTAACATTTACTGTGAGCTAGGTACAAGGCTGATGGCTTCAAATATAGTATTTAATTTGATTCTCCTATCAATCTTAGGAAGTAGGAATCGTCACCAGAATTTTACACATGGAGATACTGCAGATCAGAGAAATGAAGGTATAAGCCCAAGTATAAGTAAAGGACTTGCAATTTGATCCACGGCCAACTTTACTGCAAAGTCTGCTAGACCAGGTTGCCTCTAAACAGAATCTTAGATTGGTGACACACAGGGAAATGCCTGTGTTCTTGATTGCCAGTCAGGGTTTGATCAATGAAGCAGCAGAACTTTGAGGTACATATCATAACAGGTTTGTTATGGGAATTCAATGCAATGTAGTTGAGGAAGCTGATTTCACATTCTGTGTGGGGCTGTGTCTGGTGCTGAAGTCTGAAGTTCAGAGGGCAGGTGGTTGGGAGGGGCAGATGGACATGAAGTCGGGGGAGCAAGGTCAACCTGGAACCTGCAAGGCTGAGCTGGGACCCACAAGGATGGACTGGAACTCATGGTAGTCTCCATTGCCTCCAAGCCTCCAACTTTGATGTTAGGAGTGTGCTGCAGGAGAAGCTGGTGCCCTTTATCACACAGCTAAACTTGTACTAACCCCAAAGCAGGAAATTTGGTAGGAGCTGCAGGGGCTGTGAGTCTATGTGCTGTGTCCCCTAATCAGGAGAGTGCCATGCACAGACCTCCTGAGGATAACCCAACATAGCTGCTCCTCTACCTGGACTTTCCAGCTCTCGTGCAAAATGTTTTCCATGGCCCATGCTAACATGGAGCTATGCAGAAAATGGTGATAAACTAGGTTGTGCATTGTGTCTCATTTCTTGCCCCTTCTATCTTACTAACAGACACATTTTAGAATGCAAGTAAGAGTAGAATTATTGCATATGAAGTAAATAATTTGTTACTTGGTAGTTCAACTATTATTATTATTATTATTATTATTATTATTATTATTATTATTATTATTGAAATATGACGAATTTTACAGCTGGCCTAGCCTTCTGACCTAGACGGATTTGTATGCTTTCATTAAACAATTTGAATATATATGCTTCGTTATTCAGATTCCCCTTCCTAATAAACTTATCTTTCCTTCCCTAATAAATGCAGCCTACTAATGTTATGCTTTTTTAGACATGGCAATATAAAAACAATTACAGAAAAAAAACAGAATTGAATAAAATATCTGAGAAATTCAAGTAGGATGGATTTATTCATTTAACCTTCTTTGTATTCAATTGACAATCCTAAAGCTGTATCTTCATTTTTTTTTTGTCTTTTTGATGTGTGTGTTTACTTCTTTGACTTTTTATTTTTTTAGATAGGAGATGAACAGAATTGGATTAATCATAGTCCTTGGTGCAAAAACACTATCATTATTTGTCCAGACATGGCTTTCTCATATTTTACTTATTTTCATTGTTTATTATTTAATATTATAATATAATATATTATTATATAATAATATAATTAACATACATGAATCCACCACCAGAAATGAAAATGCTACCAATAACATACTTCAACCTATTGACTTCTGTATCTCACGCTCTGTTTTCCCACTGTACGTAGCTACTGTTGTGAATTTTCTGCTTGACATTGCCTTGAAAAGGGTACGTAGGGCATATATGTACTCACACATACAGAGGCATGCATCTGCTTACCTATGTTTGGGCATGTGTGTAACTTTTCCCCATACTTTAACACATTGCGCACATATGTGTAGCTAGAAACATATTGCTGTTTTACTTTTTTGGGGAACTTTATAAAGATGGCATCATAGTGTCTTCTAGAACTTGCTTCTTCTACACAATATGTTATTAAAGTTTAACAATATTGTACATACGACTATAAACTCATTCATTTTCACAGTTCCATAAACTTTCATTGTGTGACTATATCACACTTTACTTATCCATGCTCTTGCTGGTGAGAATATGGTTTTGGTTTTGCTTTTACAAAGTGTTGCTATGAACATTCTATACTGTTTCTCCTGGGAATATACCTAGATGTGGACAAATAGAGTAATAAAATATGTGAAGTTTTGACCTTGTAAGATACATCAAATTGTTTTTCAAAGTGAATGTAACAATTTTCAGTCCCACCAGCAAAGCATAACAGGTCCCCTTAATTCACATCCTGTCCAATATTTGAAATAGCCAGACTTCTTAATTTTTGTCAGTCGAATGAATGTAAAATAGTATGTCATTGTGGTATTTGAGCACTACTGAGATTTAACATGCTCTTCATATAAAATATATTGGCCTTACGTAACTATTATTTAGGTCCTTTGCCCATTTTGTATTGGGTAGTTGGTATTTCTCTTACTGAAATGCGTAATCGCATCACAATACATATATGCATGGTTCTATGGGTCTCTATTCTGTTTCATTGTTCTGTTTGTCTATCTCTGCACCGGTACAATAATGTCTTAGTCACTAAAGCTTCATAACAAGTCCTTTTAATAGGTACAGCAATTTTTCCTCCTCCTTCTCCTTTGAGAGCATGTTATGGGTCTTTTGCATTTGAATATAAATGAATCAGTTTTTCAAGTTCCACCAAAAAAAAAAAAAAATAGCAATTTGGTCAAAATGGTTTTATAGATCTATTTGGAAAGCATTGAAATCTTTATGCTCTTAAATCTTCTTTCATTGTTTCATTTCCTTAGGTCTTAATATAATTCAGAAAAAAATGTAAAATTTTCTGCATGCAGGTATTTTATATCTTTTGTTAGATTTACTCTTAGGAATTTATATTTTTTCTTTTCTTTATAAATAGCTCTTTATTACATTTTCTAGTTGATTACTGGTGCACAGAAGTGCAATAGGCTTGAGCTTTTTTTTTTTTTAATTGATCCTATGTCTTGCCACCTTACTAAATTCTCATATTGTTTCTGTTAATCAATCTATGGATTTTTACTCAGAATATCATAACATTTATTTTTCTAGTCTTATTAGACTGCTTTGAACTTCCTGTAAAATGTTGGATATAAATAGCAATAGTGGGTATTCTCGTTTTTATTCTTTATTTTAAAGTGGATGCTGCTGATATTTTCTTCTTTAGAGTGATATTTATTGTTCTGCAGATATACATTATTAGGTTAACAAAATTCTCTTTGAATTTTTTGACTTCTTTTTGAACTAAGTATAGATATTGAATTTTGTAAAATACTTTTTTCTCCATCTATTTAGATTATCATATTTTCCTTTAATCTGCTAATAGTTTGAATAATATTTACAGATTTTTTTTTAAAAAACTAGCCTTTCATTTGTAGAGTAATTTCAACCAAGATATCATGTCTTGTATTTTTATATGTTGCTGGATTCTATTTGTAAATACTTTATTTAGGATTTTTGTTCCTATATTTATGAACAACAGGAAAGAAATTATTTTCTTTCTCATTTTG
>NW_007728192.1:138637-140437 GCF_000696425.1 Galeopterus variegatus | reverse complement strand
GGATAGATTTTATAATTTATTAGCATAAAATCGTTGATGATGTTCTCACATATTTTAATCTTGGCCTTATCTTTTTTCATGACCCCCTTATTATCCAGCATATTATTTATTTGTATATTCTCCCTCTCTCTATCTATATGACTCTCTTTCTCTTTCCTTTTTAATCAATGTCACAAGAAGTTTATTTAGAATCAAACTTAGCTCTATCAATCTTCTCTAGAACTTTTATATTCTATTTCATTGATACCCCCTCGTACATATATTATATTCTTCTTCCTGCTCTTTTTGGGTTTATTCTGTTATTCTTTTTATAACCTTTCCTTTAGTGTTGAAAAATTGACTTTTCAGGTCCTTTTATTTTTCTTTTGAAATATAATGTTTTAAAGCTAAGCAGACTTCAAAACATGGCTTTCACTATTTCCCACAAGTTTGAACATGTAGACGTTTTGGTGACCTTCAGTTCTAGGCCTTTTTGCATTGTTGGTTTTTAATTTCCACTGAAGTTTCTTCTTTGACCCATGAATTCAGTAGAAATGTGTTCTTTAAATTCTCTCTATATGGGATATTTTGTTTTTGCCTTTATGTTATTAACTTCTTAGCTGCATTTCATCAGAGACGCTGCTCTGTGGGACACCTATTCTTTGAAATGTGTTAAGACTTGCTTTACAGACTTGTACTCAATCTGTTTTAAAATGATTCCACAATGTTCTTGAGCAGAAGTATTTTCTGACTCTTGGGTGACGATTTCTATATATAGCCTTTAGATCAAGCTTGTTAGATGTGTTCTATTCTTTTTTATTTTTATTGATTTTTTGTCTGCTTGCTATCAATTGTAATTGAAGGAGCTCTTTTCCAATTTCTCATTATGTTGATTGATTTGCCAAATTTTCATTCAGTTTTAACAGTTTTTCTCTCTACATTTTAAGGCTATTTTGTCACAGCTGTCCTTGTTTAGACTTGTCATAGCTTCCTAGTGAAGTAAACCTTTTATCATTGTATGGCCACCCTGGATAGTCTAGTGATGCTCTTCGTTTTTAAGGGATATTTAGTTTAGAAATAATATAGCTACTTCAGCTTATTTTTGACTATTATTTGCCTGATCTGTCTCTTTTACCTTTATACTTTTATCCTGTTTCCTTATGCTTTAGGAATATTTCCTATAAACAACATTTAACTGGAATTTATTTTTAAAAATCCTATCAGATAAATTTCAGCTGGTGATGTATATATATAACTATATGGACATAAAATTATATACATATAATTATATAGACATATATATAAAATGTTTATATATGTCTATGTAACTGGTGACATGTATATTTTTTATGCTTATTAAAAAATTGAATTTTTCTACTATCTTACTTTTTATTTGTCCTGCTTTTTCCAACTTCCTTTTTTCTCCTTTCTTATTTTTTTTCAATTTTTTTTTAAATGCTGTATTTTTTTTTTCTCAAGTGAGCTGGACTGTATGTACTTTGTTCCTATTCTTTTAGCCATAACCATTACATTTTCACCATATTTAACAAAGTGAGATATTAAACAATATCTTGACATTCCCTTCTTTAAAAATATGAGACTTTTGGAACCCTTTGGCTCCAATTTACTACCCTCCAGTGCACATACCACCATCACCCAACATTTCTGTTCTGCCTTTTCTTTTACCACATAGTCAATTCTAGTAATTTTTTTTTAGTAAATGTTAATATATTCACTCACCTTTACTTTTTTATTACAGACAACCCTTCTAGATTTTCTTTCTTTCTTTTTTTTTTTTCCTTTTTGTCTTTTTTCGTGACC
>NW_007728192.1:137898-138240 GCF_000696425.1 Galeopterus variegatus | reverse complement strand
GGCGGGAGCGTCGCCGCGCTCCCAAGCAGCACACTGTAGCAGTGCGCCACCGGGCCGGCCCCTTTCTTTCTTTTTTTTGAAGTACTTCCTTCAAAGGTTGCCTTGCAGCAAGCCACTTGATGGTAATCTGCCTTAGTTTCTGACTATCTGTAAACATCACAATCTGCCCTTATTCTTGAATGATAGTTTTCTGGGCACATGATTCTAGATTGAGAATTAATTTTTACTTTCCCAATAGTTATTCCACTATATTCTGCTTTCAATTGTTGCTCTTGTAGATTCTGCTTTTATTCTGTCCTTTTGTGTTCTGTCTTCTCTCTGCTTTGAAGAAGTTCTCTTTGT
>NW_007728192.1:133562-137675 GCF_000696425.1 Galeopterus variegatus | reverse complement strand
CAGTCATTATTCTGTGTCTGACAATTTCAATATCTGGAGTCTTTGCAGGCTTAACATATCCGTTATTTCTTCTCTCTGCTGCCTTTCACTCATAGTGGCTTGCCTTCTAGTGTTTCTATTAGTCTTTGTCTGTCAATGTATTGATCTTATTCTAGGGTAGTCCTTAAGGACACTTGAGGGGCTGCTTTCTACTTTTGCAGATAGCAAGTGGTACACCACTTGTAAATTTTAGCTTAGGACAGGAGTGGCATGTTACAATTCTCCAACTCCTAGCTGTTCAAGCGTTCATTTTCCCCCTAGCAGTTTTGCTATAGGGATCCACAGCAGGGCAGCCCTACACCCTCCCAGGTAGATGCCTGCTGGTCCTACTACCTTGGCTCCCAGATGCTCCAACTCCCACTGCTCTGGCCTCAGCATTATTTCTTCTCTCTGCTGCCTTTCACTCATAGTGGCTTGCCTTCTAGTGTTTCTATTAGTCTTTGTCTGTCAATGTATTGATCTTATTCTAGGGTCGTCCTTAAGGACACTTGAGGGGCTGCTTTCTACTTTTGCAGATAGCGAGTGGTACACCACTTGTAAATTTTAGCTTAGGACAGGAGTGGCATGTTACAATTCTCCAACTCCTAGCTGTTCAAGCGTTCATTTTCCCCCTAGCAGTTTTGCTATAGGGATCCACAGCAGGGCAGCCCTACACCCTCCCAGGTAGATGCCTGCTGGTCCTACTACCTTGGCTCCCAGATGCTCCAACTCCCACTGCTCTGGCCTCAGCATCCTACCTCTGCATCTTTACCTCCAAGTCTCCTACCCTGACTCCCCGTTGTTCTACCTCAGGCTCACTGCCTCCATAATCCTGGTTCTCAACAGCCAGGAGCAATCCCCAGCCATTCTGGGTCCCACTCACATTAATTAGTTTGTTCTGAGCAGAGGAGGGCTTCCCAGAGGCCTCTCATATATTGCCAGACAGCAACTATCTCAGTGTGTTTTATCCAGGATCTATTTGTTGCAACAAGAGGGCCCCTCAGAGCTCCTAATCATTCATGATACTGGAAGTAGAATCCCTGTTTGATCTTTAAAGTGCCTGGAAATTTTCCATTTTTTGAGCCCTTCTCTCTCACTACAGAAGCCATAAAACATGACATCCCACATTCTCTAGACTAGGAAGAAGGCAATTGATCCAGGCTCCCATAAGAAAACAAATCCAAGCCAGTCTTTGAATAGGAAGTTAGAGGCAAGAGGAAGCAGAAGCCATGTGAGATATATTCTGGTATACAGATACCTCCAGGTTTCAGAGACGACAGTGCAAGGGATATAGTGAGGGCATCCAATGACCAAGGACAATGGTGTTGTAGGGACAAGATGGGAATCTCCACTGAAGCAGTCCTGCAATATATTTTGAACATGGTTTCTGTTCCGTTTTTTTAAATTATTATTTTATTTATTTCCTGACTGGTAAGAGGATTGCAACCCTCCACACAGTGTGGTCCACACCACGCTCAGCCAGTGAGTGCACCAGCCATCCCTATATAGGATCCGAACCCGCGGCCTCGGAGCTACCAGTGCCGCACTCTCCCGAGTGAGCCACGGGGCCGGCCCTGAACATGGTTTCTGAATATGCAACTCTGACTTGGATCTCTGGTCTTCTAAGAAATTCTTAAGCAACCTAAAATTCTTTTATAAATGCCATTTTTAGCACTGATTTCTGTTTTTTACAACTAAGTCCCTTTTAGATACAATGCTGGAACACCTACTTATGATTTCCATCAATGATACAATGAAAGACTGGGTAAGTTCTCACTGGGCACTTCCTCCATCTTGAAGCCATCTGGAGTTCTTTCTCAAGATGGAGGAAGAAGGCACGGGCCTATCAGGGCCACAGAAAATAGGAGGTTCCATCTGGAGAGGAAAAAACATCGTGATAATGTGATCTTTTCTTTTGCTATTTTATTAAGAGTACATTGTGAAGATTATGACATTAAATTTTTTTCTATGATAATTATTGTAATGGAGTGAAAGAGTAAGTGTGTAGACTATTGTAGACAAATCAACTAGCTGAGACCAAGAAGTTGATGAAAAAGAAGTTGAAAATTAGTTTTAATGACCTGGTATTAATTTCCACCTTGAATCCTAATGATAAAACATTAATTCCTTCATAAACATTCGGGATCAAATATCCAGTTTTTAAGTAACTGGTTGAGAATGCAAAAACAAATTCAACTGATTACTTTCAAAATTGTTTTGATTATATGAATCCATTTTTCTTTTCCCTTACAAACTTGAAAGGGTCTTAGAAAGCATGTGATCAACCCTTGCCCTATTTTATTTTATATTTGTAGAATCTGGACTTGGATTAAATGACTAGCTCTAATGTTGACATCTGGAGCCTTAAAGTATTCTTGAACAATTCCACCTAACTTATTCTATTGCTAAAAAAGCAATATATTTACATTAATTTTGCTTTCATTTCTCGGCTGTACTGTCCTCATTTAAAAACAAGGAATATAAGCTATTAGTAAAAAGCCCTATATTTTCAAGGAAACATGAAAAAAAGGGAAAAATTGAAGGGATGCCAATTGACCCTCTGCCAATTTATCTTGCCTAATAATTGTTTTTTGTTTTTAGAAACGTATTTTGAATGACTTTAAGTTGTTCCTTAGAAAACTACCTATGGGCCGGCCCGGTGGTGCACTCGGTAGAGTGTGGCGCTTGGGAGCCTGGCGGCGCTCCCGCCGAGGGTTTGGATCCCATATAGAGACTGGTCCGCTCACTGGTTGAGCCGGTGCTTGGGAGCGTGGCGGCGCTCCCACCAAGGGTTCGGATCCCATATAGAGACCGGTCCACTCACTTGTTGAGCGCGGTGAGGGCGTGACACCGAGGGTTGCGATCCCGTTACTGGTCACGAAAAAAGACAAAAAGGAAAATAAAATAAAATAAAGTAAAAAAATAAATGTCATCATTAATAAGATGGGAAAGAGGGAAAAACAATGCTATTTTCTGTATAGATACTGAAAAGGGAGAAACAGGTTCATTGGGCCATGTGCACAGCTAGAAAAGTGATTTGCATTGGCTTACAACACTTGTGGTCCACATAATCATACAGAATTACTTGAGAAAAAACTAAAAAATATTTTTCCACAAAAACTTCAAAAAACTCAAACACTATCTAGCTCAATATATAACATTTTATTCCATACTCTAAAGTCTTGAAAATTTTAGTACAAATCTTTTAAAAATTGTATTAAATGGCAAGACTTGATTTTTAAGTTACACCACCTTTTGACTAGTTAAGGTTTAATATAGCAAAATATTACAATTCTCCTAATTTTGAACTTTTCACATTTTACCTGAAAAAAATAATTAGTTAAGTAAAGTAATAATACACATAAGGTTATAATGGGGCATGTTTAATTCTCTGAAGAGAATTATATTTTAAGGCTATATTGCACATTGATTCCTTGAGGTAAAATTTTTAATTTTAATTGTATTCTAAATATATAAAATAAATACCAACACAACCACTTTAATGAGTCTTAGTTGTTATGTATATTTGGAAGTAATGACATGACTTTTCTTATTTATTTATTTTTTTTTTAACACAGCTGAACTTCTCTTAGAATTACACATTATACAGCTGCCTGTAAATAATGAACTCTCCGAAAATTTAATTTTAAAATAAAATTATTGAAATCAAGTTTTGTGTTCTCTTTTATCGATTTCTCTTTTTGACACTCTTCTTATATTTGAAAGAAAGTCCCAAGTGACTGCCAAACTGCCTTTAACACCTACTTTTGGGTAACTTTACAGTTCCAATAGTAAACAGAAATTGTTCAGGTGCACAAAGACAATATTTATAACTGTGCTTCAGAAATTCCAAATACTGGAAGATTTCCCATTTTCTATACCTTAAACTTTTCATTGATGTGAATTATTGTCTTATGCTAAAATATTAATTTTGATGGAATTCTTTCAAAAGTAATAGTATTGTAATTAGTTTATTGAGGACTTCTATTATTTTCAAATGCTTTTACAAGGCACAGGGCTTCACATGAACTCAGGGGAGATTTTTTAAAAAAATAAAATAAAAGTAAAATATCTTTGTATGTAATTATAAAAAAA
>NW_007728192.1:130850-133200 GCF_000696425.1 Galeopterus variegatus | reverse complement strand
AGGCATATACACGTATATACATATTTCCTTTTATATTATTAGAATTATATACTCATGTGTGTGTATATATATTTCTGAATCTTTTTTCACTTGACATACATCTTTGGCATTTCTTCATTTCATTAAATATTTTATTAAAACCTGATTTAATAGATCAGTGATCTAATAAATCTGATTTAATAGATCAGTGATCTAATAAATCTGATTTAATAAATCATTGATTTAATAATTCAAAACAATGAATTCCAGAGAATGGCTATTCCACAATTTATTTGGTCATTTTCCTATCACTAGACATTTATGTTTTCAATTTTTAACTCTGAACTAATACTGTGATGGATATTTTGTCTGCCTTTTTTAATGTTTTCTTAACATGAAATCACCTAAGCAAAACATATGAATCTTTTAAAGATTACTGATATATTGCTAAATAGCTTTTTAAAAAATTCTACCTTGTAACAGTATGTTGTCACTAGGGTAATTAACATGACCTAGTGCGAGGTGAAATGTACCTTCTTACCTTTGATGTTTAGCCTTGATACATCCCATGAATGGGCTGGTTCATCTCCAAGTGGAGACCATAGCTTTCCCTATATATCTTGCAGAAATAATAAATGCATTCATTCAGAGGAAAAACAGAATTCCATTTCAACTGCAGTAAATATATAAATACATGGCATAATGAGTCTTCATATTTTTCTTATTGGTATTTCTATATTTTTTTCTTAGCAGAGTACAAACTTCACAAAACTTTAAGAGGTCTTTCCTCCCTTGATTTAGTGGTTGGAATACAGTGACACATGATGCCAAAAGTCAACTAAGAAGTATGAAATTGTGTCCAGATTCAAGTTCTAGCTTCTGAAACCTTTTTTGCTAGGCACACAGAGACAGTTAATAACGAATAGATAACTCTGTTGACAATAACTAATGATAAACATGTGACATAGTGACAAAGGGAACAGAGATTTTTTTTTGTGGGCTGTTTTCAATAGAATTTTATAATCTGATTCTGTATGTTTTTGATAAATTTTGCTCAAGATGAAAACATGCATTTAGTAGTACTTTTGAAACGCAGCTGCAGACGTAGTATTGTTTATAATTTCAATGAAACCTAAAATACATTTCCTTTCTGCTAAGGAAGATGGTGAGTGACAAGGGTGGGTTGGGATTTCACTCTTTAGTTTTCCCAGATTTTTCTGGGTTCTCTCAAGATTGCCAGATAAGCTCTGTGCGTGTGTGTGTGTGTGTGTGTGTGTGTGTGTGTGTGTGTGTGTGTGTGAGAGAGAGAGAGAGAGAGAGAGAGGAAGGGAAACAGGAATTCCTTTCGGAAGGGTGACAATCAATCTTAGTCTAACACTAGCTTAGGGCAGATGTTCTTAGCAGAAATCTGCTGAAGTAGATTATAAATGCTGTCTGTTTGCCAGAAATCAGGCTCACATTTCTTTTTGCCTTAATTTCAAAATGCTGATCCTGTTTAAGAAGAAAAGAACAATTCCCAACCTCCCAACCACCCTTCACTCCCCCACCCCCATCTTTTCATGAAGAAGGAACAAACTTTCTCATACTTCTTATGCCTAAACTTGTTCACTTAAGTGAACTGAGTCTTCTTTAAATTTGCAAAATATCTCCACAACCATGGTAAATCTTGGAAATCTAATTAAAACTATGAAGGTTAAGTATAGCACAAAATCCATTCAGAACATTTATAGAATACAACTACATATTTAGTTCCAATTTAGCAGGCATGCAAACCACTTATAATAAAAGCTCAGTAAGGCTAACCCTTCCCACTATCAATTTTGTTTTTATATTATACTTGGTACTTAAAATTAACAATTTGCTGGTGTGGATACAAGTTTTATTTTTTGATAAATCTTCTCTTTGAAAGAAATATTTTTAATCACATTTTTCGCCTGGGATTAAAGTTACTCTGCTGTAAGAATGTATAGGCTTATGCATAGTACACAGGTAGGCTTTTATGACTTTATATAAAAATCATTAATATTCATTTTCTGAAGCATGTATTTTTGATTTGCAGAAGGCTTTAACTATTCACAGCTCCAGATATCACATACCTCCTTTTCTGTACTGGATAGTACCAAGCCCCATGAGATTATACTGTATTTTATTTTTTAAAAAATTGGATTTTATTTTCCTCCTATTGTTGGTTCATCTCATTTTTTTGAAAATTCAAACTGACATTTTATGCCTTAATATAAAAGGTTGCAAGTAAATGTTTTGCTTTCTTCCTTAGTCATAAAAAAAATGATGTTATTCTCAGTAGAGTACCTGACAGTAAGAGTTTACAGAATATCTCAGGCCAGAATCCTAATACATCACTAAATTCTTC
>NW_007728192.1:128888-130578 GCF_000696425.1 Galeopterus variegatus | reverse complement strand
CTGACAGTAAGAGTTTACAGAATATCTCAGGCCAGAATCCTAATACATCACTAAATTCTTCATAGTTTTTATTAAACTTCTCTCTCTAAATTGTGAACACATTTTTACTCACATAGGCAAATATGCTTCAGCTCTGTTTCTGTTCATCCCAAGGGAGTCAGTTAAGTTTTGGGATTCCTGAAGGAGGAAAAGCAGCAGAGTTGTCATTATGATGATTTATAAAAAGGATTATTCACCCCTCCAAAAATGCTTGATAGTATTCCAGGCTTTACATCACATATACTTAATATTCTGAGGCACTGGACTTCATCAAAGGTAGCCAAATGCTCTTTTCAGAGGCTCTAAAGAAAGACATGGGAGTATATGAATAGTCTCAGAAGTAGGAATGGTTTGCCTCTTCCTCAGATTTTCCATGTGTTGCCTTCACCCATGAGCCAGCAGCAATGTCTGCTAAGTTCCTGCTGTAGGGATCATGAGAGGCACTGCAGTACTTGTGCAAGACAGCAGCGTGTCTCCAGTGGCTTGTAAACCCTCACTATCAACGTGCTTCAAAGCATGTGAATGTGGACAAAATACCTTCCCAACCTTAGCTAAATATAAAGTCATACTTTCAGCAAAGAGATGCTGAAAATTATCTTTAACTGCCAGTACACCAGGACTGGTGTCAACTGATGCAAAACTGTATCTTGCTCTGGTTTTCTAGATATTAAGTTAATTGTGCTTTGTAAGTGTTAAGAATGATAAATAAAAATTCCTTTATTATGCTATTATATAAATATATATTAAGATATCCTTTTAGGCTAAACATCTGCGGTAAACTCTCATTCTAGTATCAACACAAAGCAAACCCAAACATATATCCAAAGACTATGTCTTACAGAAGTAAGATTTTTACTGTTTGATCTTTACACAAATATGAATGAATGAAAGAATTAATCAATCAAATAACCAATGAATTGCTATACCAGTCACTTCCTTTTTATTTCTTTGGACAGTTAGTTGATTAAAAAGCAGAAAATGTGGTGTATTAGGCTATTAGAATAGGCTATATAGTATAGTCAAGGCTAGGAGATGTATGAAATATGATTTTAAAAGGTGATCATTACATATATTCAAACTACTCTTGAAAATTTCCTTAAGTCATTCACAGAAAAGTCTGAAGCACTGAAACTACATTAAAGGAAGAGATGTAATTTCACATTATGAGGCAGAAGGGAGTGAGAGTACCATCCTTCATGTGTTCATTGTGTGGAATGCCCAACTAAATGCCCCACATTATTTAAATTATTCCTCTATTTCAAAAGCAATTTTTGCCAAGCATGCAAAATTGAGTGTGTTAAGTCAAATGTGTGTAGAACAGCAGCCCACTGAATTCATTTTTAATTACAAGCATATGTTTGTCATCATCATCCCTTTCATCATTTCTTCTTTAGTCCTCTAGCTTTTATATTCAAAACTTTGTATTTCAGAATGTACTTTGCCTCATTCAAGAGATTTTTATTAAGTGGCTTCTAAGTGTCAGGAACTGTGCAACGATCAAGGGACATAGCTAACTATTTTGTATTGTTTCCAATGCATGTAATTGTTAAAAAATGTTCAAAAAAGTATCCTTTTACTCCTTATTTTAGAACTACAGTATTCATGGAAAACAAATTAAAACCTATGCCAGATTCAATCTATATGCACCTAA
>NW_007728192.1:127255-128297 GCF_000696425.1 Galeopterus variegatus | reverse complement strand
AATGCATGTAATTGTTAAAAAATGTTCAAAAAAGTATCCTTTTACTCCTTATTTTAGAACTACAGTATTCATGGAAAACAAATTAAAACCTATGCCAGATTCAATCTATATGCACCTAAGTCCCTATGGAAAAATTAGAAGTCATCTTTGCACCTTTGCTCATTGTGTGGGAGGGTGGGGAGGAGAGGGTGGACGTTGTTAAGAGACATCCGCATCCACATGGATGGCAAGTTGCCAGATGCTTAACTGGGTTCTTGCAGAGGCCAAGGTGAGCAGGAAACAGGTTGCGGGAGTGACGCAGGGGAAGCCTGGTGGAGCCACTAAATGCCTTCACTTGACACAGAGCTGCAGAATTAACGGCCAATACCATTAAGATAGAGTTTAATGACCTCAATTGGCCCTCACAAAGTCTAAGTGATTCTACTTCCCAGATCAAAACTGCCATTAATTAATAGACTCATCACCTGCCCTACTAGGTTAAGGGTAGTCGAGCATTGGCCCAGGGGAAGTCAAAGCCACTGTGGGCAAGTCAAGCCAGAAAAACTTTATATTTTCTAGTGACCAGCATAGTTTGCCTCTAAGAAGTATGATTTCAGACACATGCACATAAAGCCCGTATCCACTCCCCAACAGCTTGCCACTGAAGAAATTCGCCCATCAGGCTACCCATAAACCTGTATTTGCCAAATCCACTCTTTAGTATTCTAATTTGAAATGCAAATGTATAGGGGTGTGTGGCTTTCTAGATCTGCTATCTTTGGGACTGAAAGAAACTAGGAAGGAGAGGAAATGGTGAGCAAGGAGGAGGAAAAGGGAGGAGAGGCATGTGAATAAAGAGTAGAGATGAAGAAGGGGAGTTGGAGAAAGGGAAATAAAGACAAATTCTGACTGTGTGAGTTTATCAAGAAAACCTGCATCCAGACCAACTGAATGCAAAGCTATCAGAGATGAAAGTGGCATCTTAGCATCACTGGGCATC
This sequence comes from Galeopterus variegatus, assembly GCF_000696425.1. Lineage (NCBI taxonomy): Eukaryota > Metazoa > Chordata > Mammalia > Dermoptera > Cynocephalidae > Galeopterus > Galeopterus variegatus. The sequence continues at coordinate 127,318 of NW_007728192.1, read as the reverse complement.
TGTAAAATGTTAAATAGGTAACTTTATGATCGAGAACACTGTGATTCCAAGATTCCTTCAAAG
>NW_007728192.1:123983-126909 GCF_000696425.1 Galeopterus variegatus | reverse complement strand
TTTCTAGATCTGCTATCTTTGGGACTGAAAGAAACTAGGAAGGAGAGGAAATGGTGAGCAAGGAGGAGGAAAAGGGAGGAGAGGCATGTGAATAAAGAGTAGAGATGAAGAAGGGGAGTTGGAGAAAGGGAAATAAAGACAAATTCTGACTGTGTGAGTTTATCAAGAAAACCTGCATCCAGACCAACTGAATGCAAAGCTATCAGAGATGAAAGTGGCATCTTAGCATCCCTGGGCATCTGTAAAATGTTAAATAGGTAACTTTATGATCGAGAACACTGTGATTCCAAGATTCCTTCAAAGTTAAAAATGTTGGAAGTATCATTAGCCAAAATGGCAGAGAGTTATGTGGGAACAGAGCTCTCACAAAAGGCCACACAGACTTTTAAGGGAAAAACTTTCCATGGGCATTTTGTCCACCAATTTCCTCAACCAACCAGCCATGGTGATTAACATGATTTAACCCAAATGACACAGACCTTTCCCCAAAAGTGGCAGCAATCATTGCTACAATGTCTATGCTTTAATATTTGCATCTAAAAATAAGTAACACTATTTGGACATTGATGTGTGTAGGGAGTTTATTTTACTTGAAAATCTCAAATCATGATATGCCTTTTGCTATTGTTATTGTTTTATTTTGATGGCTTCATTAAATAAAAGGAAGAATAAGAGAAGTTAAGAGATTGCCAACCTTAGTCCTTCCTTCCTTCCTTCCTTCCTTCCTTCCTTCCTTCCTTCCTTCCATCCATCCTTTCTTTCTTCTTTTCTCCATTCCCTTCATTCATTCAGTTGGTCATCAAGTATCTATTGAGCTTCAGTTCACTGTGGGAGGTGAGGTGTTAAGAATTCAGTGAGGGGCAAATCTAGGCAGTGTTCCTCATAAAATTTGCAGTTTGCAGGAGACAATGCCATTAATTAAATTGTGGAAATAAATAATGACTGACTCGAGAAGCATCTACAAAGAAATCTTGGCCTCATTTGGGGGATCAGATTGATTCTTATGTTTCTGCATTTGTACTGTGTCAGAAGATGGGAAGTTTTGCTTAACAACTACTCTCAAGTTTTATTTGATTTTTTTTATTTTAAAGAAAAGTAGTTATATGCAAATAAGGCAGATAAATCTGCATTGATATTTTTTAAAGTTTCATTTATATATTTTAATAAAAGCCAGTAATGCATCTATATTAATAGCACCAATACAATAAGATATTTTGAATAAAACCAACAAAAGCAGTTCAAACTGGGGCATGATTCTTTTCCCCCTTTCGGCATCCTAAGTTTACATTTCCGTGAATATGTCAAAATGTTCTAAATGTCCTAATTACCGTAATAAATAAATAAATAAATAAATTTGTTTGTAACATAGGACAATTCTAATTTCATTTTTGGAATCCTAGGCCTCTTATGAAAAATTTCTGGACCCATCAAGAAACATCTCCTACGTAAGGAGATGAGTTCCAAAGTAGAGAGGTCTTGATATTTGAAACTGTGTTTCTTAAAAGAAATCTGTTACCATTTTTACCTTTCTATGGCATTCTGTTGACATTTATTTTTCCATTTCCTTTTGTTCTTTCTTGGTGTTATGTGTGGCTTATGCAATTCAGATGGTCCTGTAGCCATGGAAACTATAAAAAGGCAGAAATATGAGTCTATTCACTTGCAGCATCTATCCCATCATCTATACCTGTTGGTTTCTTGGTCACTAGAACATACTTTATTAAAAATATGAAATGAAAATGGTTGTGATTGTTTTCGATTTTTATCAACTCCCTGTTTCTTTTTTAAATGAAAAATAGTGGTGTTTTATGAATTATTAATGTCTCATGCTTCCTTGGGCTTACTACTAAGGGGAAAATGTCATATTCAGAGATAAATTTAGGTTTGTGATTTAAGTGAAAATATTGAAGAACTGCCCCCAAAATATTTAATAGTTATATATTTGTTGAAACACTTATTCCTTGGACACAGAGCTGTCTTGGGAATATTTCATTCAGTAAACACTTTATGTAAATTAAAGCACTTTGAAAAACCATTTATATGTAGGAAATTTTTATCTTAATGTTATTTGCTAACAAGAAATTTGCTACCAATCCATCACTTTAAGAAATTTTCTTTTACATTTCATGGAAATGAAAGTTGTACATATCAGAGAGTAAATATTTTGTTTATTCCATTTAATTCGTTTCGCTTTCCACGTTAGCCAATTACCTTTGTCTCCTTTCTAAATGAATGGTTTTTTTTGCCCCTTCTCCATTGATAATTTATTTGGGTTACTTTCCTATTCTTTTCTTCTTTATTCTATAACTCCTTTCATTTGCTTTGATTTCTGGTTTATTGAATCACAGAATATTAGAATCAGAAGACTTTCATAGGTGATCGAATTCAACACATGCATTTTACAGCTGAGACAAAGAGCCCAGCCTTAAGTAGAAAAGCTTTCTCATACCATCTCCCTTTTGATCACGGCAAGTCAAACATAATATGCCCCAGAATGAACTCTTACATTTCCCCAAACATGCCCCTCTCACAGTGTTTCCAATAAAATAAATGTCACTGCACGTATTCAATTGCACAGGCCAAAAAATCCTGAGGCATGACTTGCTTTTTTCTTCTCAGCCTGACATTCAATCCATTAGCCAGTCTTTATTCATATCTCAGCTCAAAACATGAATGCCATCTTAAAAAGGATGTCATCCCTGACTCCCACTCTGTCTTTTCACCATGACTTATTTGTCTTTGTGGCGCTCTTACACTGTATATTGATAGGCTGAATCATTTTCTCCACACTATAATGTAAACTCCTTGAGGTCAGGGACTTTGCATACCTTGGTCACCACTGTATCTCCAGGTGCATAATAGTGGTGATGCACAGAATGTACTCAATGAGTTATAACTGAAAGAGTGAACAACTGCATTCGTATGC
>NW_007728192.1:122095-123108 GCF_000696425.1 Galeopterus variegatus | reverse complement strand
CCTTTTTGGAACAAATAGTTCTTATATTACAAACCAGTGTCCTCCATTCCATATCCAATCTGCCAATATTTTTTGGATGGAATTTTTAAGATATGACAAACTGGATCTGTGTACTATCTTAACCTTAGTGTCCTCTTCCAAGTTCATTCATGTTGTTGGTAGAATTCAGTTCCTTGTGTTTGTAGGACTGAGGTCCCTGTTTTCCTGCTAGCTTTCAGCTCCTTGGGGCTGCTTCTATTTATAGGCAGTTCACAACACAGCTGTTGTGGAATTCCAGGCACCAGGAGCATATCCCTTTGACATCTTCCTCTGCAACCAGCCAGAAAAAACTCTTAAGAGCTCAACTAATTAGATCAGGCCCACCCTGGCTATTTTCCCTTTTTGCCATAACAACATGGAGTGTTATCTCCTTATATTCACAGGTTCTGCCCACATGCAAGAGGATCATACACAGCGTGTACACCCTGGGATGGGACTTTTGGGGTGCCACCTTAGAATTCCAAGACTTTACAATTTCCAGTAAGAGTAATAATTGCTAAGGGTAGACAGAGAAGGGGCCGGCCCGGTGGCGCACTGCTACAGTGCACCGCTTGGGAGCATGACGGCGCTCCCGCCGAGGGTTCGGATCTCACATACAGACCGGCCGCTCACTGGCTGAGCGCGGTGCGGGNTGATGCACAGAATGTACTCAATGAGTTATAACTGAAAGAGTGAACAACTGCATTCGTATGCTAAGTCACTGCGCAGTTACGTTATATGACTATTGAACAGCAATTCTGGAAAGAGAACCTGAAAATTCTGTCCCTTCTATTTCTTTCTCCGCTATAATAAGCTGCTTCTCCTTGTTCTCTTATTTTGCTCTTTCAGCTCTAGTATTTTGTTCACAATATAACTTTTTGCTTTCAAATATAAACAGCAATCATGCATTTACATAGTTAATTTTAAGGAGCTTCTCAGGTTGCTTAGTCTTTCTGATTGCTACCTTACTTTACAGGATCTAATAAAATCAGGCT
>NW_007728192.1:119541-120341 GCF_000696425.1 Galeopterus variegatus | reverse complement strand
AGAGAAATGAATAAGTCAATAGAATCAAAATCCGGGTACTGATTATATTATATTCAAAACCTTTTCTCTCTGGAATGTTTCCCTTTTCCTTAGTATCTTCATTAAGTGTATGAGTTGAGATGCTACTTGGTGTTAAAAATATTCCACATGCTGATTAATTTGGAAAATTTATAAACTGGAGTCTGTTTATTTATTTTTAATTTCATGACCTTTCAGGGTCTTTAATAGTCCTGTAGAATCCTTAATAAGAAGCATTTACCAAACTTATTTGATCAAGGGACTTCTTTTCATGCCACAGAGTTGGCTGACATTCATTGGCTGTCACAGCATGGTTATGCTCATTTTTTACTGCCAGGATTATTTCTAATTGATCGAATTTTCTTTATGATTTGGCACCTGTCAGGCACCAAATATTTTTAATTTATTTTTATTTTTTATGTTTTAAATATTACTCCTGCCTTAGGGATTTAGTTCTCAACTCTGGCTTCCTAGTGGGGTCACCTGGAGGAGCTGTTAGAAATGACTAATGCCTGGAATAGAGCTCAATCACATTTGCATGAACTGAAGCAGATACTTCTAAGAAAATGTCTTAATGCTTCAAGTATTAATTACCATACACATACTTGTTGAGGATATTATGTATATCAGGCATTAGGCTAAATGATTTGAAGCGATAGCATTTTAGTCAATCTTCATCATAATTCTGTGAAATCAAGATTATTATATACATTTTACAGAGAGAAAATTGAAGATTCAAGGAGTTAAGTGACTCGTTCAAGGTCTCACAAAGTGGAAACAAG
>NW_007728192.1:66209-119206 GCF_000696425.1 Galeopterus variegatus | reverse complement strand
AGAAAATTGAAGATTCAAGGAGTTAAGTGACTCGTTCAAGGTCTCACAAAGTGGAAACAAGATTTCAAACTAGGTTAGTCTGTCTCCAAAACCAACGCATTTATTTAATCATTCTACTACATTGCTCAGTAAATTGGACTTTTATCAAGAGAACATAATATAAAATCTTTAAAAGAGCTCCTCTCTTTCTGAGCCTGTGGTTACATGATGATACAGAAATAAAACGCCCTGCCAGAATTTGGTCATTGTCACTCACTGAAGCAGGAAATCCCATTCTTGTTGCATTGAGAGCACGGAGCTAACTCCACATAAAGAGAATGAACAGAACACTGGCCAGGAATGGAGCTTGCCCAGTATACATTTCCAACTGATTAAAACATGCTTCCTTTTAACACCGTGTTGAACATGCAATCATTTTCTAGGCAAAACGTATTAGAGCCTACCAGAGAGAGTTAGCTATTCTATCATGTGTAAAAGGGACACCTTCTAATTTCTGCTCTTTCCGACCAATTTCAACATGGCACACACTGGTGGAGAGTTAGGGTTTCACTGTTGGGCACCAAGACCTAGTATCACAAAAGGCCTTTATGTTTATTGCATTTTTCTCATGCCTTTTAAGAGACTTAGTAACCACACACGGACACCAGTTTCAGCTAGCCAAGGCTGAGATATTAGATTAATATTTATATTTTGGAAATATCTTTTTTCTTCCTGACATCCTTTAGTGTGTCACACACATCTTGTCTCACCGATACACTTACACTATCCCTACAAAATGGAGAGTCCTGAGGCCTCCTGACAGGTAATGAAAATAAAAGCACAAAACTGTTTGTGGGCAATGCATGCTCACAGCGGATTACGAAAAAGGAGGCCTGGACTCCATTTTCATTGTTTGCAACAATTCACTATGTTTCCTATAGCAACTATGTAGAATATAACTATGATTTCCCTCTACCTTGCAGAAATGTGGTGAACAAGATGGATTAAAGATAATCATAGTTAACCTGAGAAAAATAGGTGTTTCTGATTCAATTCAAATCAACAGACATTTTTTGAATATCAGGGCATGGTGAAGTAAAAGTAACCTCACCATACATAGTAAAAACAAACAAGAACCAATCTCTGTTCTCACCAAGCTCACAATTTAGATGAAATCAAGGTAAATCATTGTACTATCTGTGAGAATTTTATAAAGGCTATTTTTAAAATACAGGTACAAAGTGCTTTGGGGAGATAGTGAAACTGATATCAGAGCTCTAAATCTCAACTCCAACATTGACATGAATGAGTAAAAGCCTTAATCTCAGGTAAGCCTCAAATTTTATCAACCAATTGGCTATAATAATATCAACCATCAGGAATGGAGTAAAGATAAACTAAAAAGCAAGCTAATGAATGAGAAAAGTGCTCTCAAAAGTTGATTGTTGACTGTTGCAGTTATTAATGCCTATGGGACTTAAAGGAGAGGGACCCAGGGAGACTTCAGAAAAGAGGAGATATCAGAAATGTAGACATCTTAACATCCCACTGATTATTATTTGTTGTTTACTGAAATTCAGTAACTGAGGTACTATGTTTTATCTGCAAGCCTACCTAGAACCTACTTGGAACCCAGCATTGGGCAAGTCTCCCAGCAAGAGCGTGTGCCAGGCTGGGTGCACTGGGGATTTTCTGGTTCGCTTCCCTCCCTACTTCTTCATACTTTATACTCCAGCATCATCAGGTCAGTTTCTTTTTTAACAGCCCATATTGCTGACTCATGCTCAGCTGGCACTTCGTTGTACTCCGTAGATCACAGGGCAGATGAGTCAGCAGAGAAGGAAGGAGAGGTGGGAAAGCCCTTGGAAAGTAGCCTCCACAGCTACCTGGGTCATCAAAACGTGCTGCATTCCAAAGGAATGACTACTGCACTACTGCAGAGTGTGATTTTCATCTGAACTTGGGAAAGTCCCTTTGAAGGAATCTGACACTGTTAATCTAAACTCTGGGTAAACTAGCTGTTACTTTATTTGAATTACTTACAAACAAATTTTACTACTTTCTGAAGCTCATGGCTTTGTTTTATTTTGTTTGTTTTTCCTGTCTGAATGAAAGTACTGCATCAGGAAAATAGTGTGTGTGTGTAATTTTTGTTTTAGTTGTGTTTGTTTTTATTCTCAAATGAATAATCCTTGTTTTGGGGGGGAGACAACCAGAAGCACGGAAGGCTCCATATCTTTATGTTGGAGTGGAGGAGCTTTGTGTCCGGGCAGCCATCTGGAGGTGTGGTAGCTGGGGTCAGATTGTGGAGCTGTCTATGCATGGCAAGGATAGTGTTTTTATTTAGCTTAATTGTTACAGAGAAATAAAAATAACAAAGTTTCTAAAGATGCTTTTATGAATACTGTATATTAGCATGAGAAAATGACAATTGTTCTCATGAAGAAGTTTTTTAATATTTTTAAATTTGAGGCAGTGTTGAATGAGGTCCTAATGGAACGTAATGATAAAAAGCCCCTACACTTCTACAAAGTGAACCGTTGGTGCCCCCATTAAGAAGAAATGAAGGAATTACAACATGTTCAGCATCTCTCCCTGATAAATGGCATTCTGGATCTCCTGACTATTTCCCATAGAACTACTTCTCAACATATTTGCTGCAAATACCCTGAGGAAAGTTCAAAATAGGGGGTCATTACCTTGGAGAAACTTTACTTGACACTGCCGTAAAAATCATTCACTTCAGAACTCTTGGAAGGTCCTGGAGATGCAGGATGCTGAGGGACTTGTGTTTGTTGAGCCCTGTAACAATGCACTCAGAATTAAATGTTTTCTGCTAGACATCTTCCATGGCAGGAAAAACATATCTTAGCAGTGAACAGCATACGGGCCTGCTCTTTTAAAAGCAGGAGTCCAGGTGACTCATGCTGGTCTCAACCTTAACCATGAGGCCAGTTATAGAGAGAGCAACTTAGCCTGTAAAATGGTTCACACCAAAACCTGTATAGGTCAAGAACATTGTTAATGACACAAGCTTTTGCAAGACTTTAGGGCAGAGCAGTGAGGTAGCTTGAATACTGGAAAATCTACTCTGTATGTCACTAATATGCACAATACCCTAGGCTTACAAACATTTATAGACGTGGGTTTATGCATTTTAGGTGGTAGCCCAGTGACTTCAGCCATTTTAAATTGTTTAATCTAATGTACCAGACTGAAGTCAAGAAAAGCCTTATTTTTCAGATTACTTTGAGATCATTTTTGTTCCTGCAAACACACACACCCACACCCACCCCCCCACCCCACACCCCCACACACATCACACCCTTTTCTAAATACAAAGTACTAATCAACAGGAAACTTTGAAAATGAAAACAAGACTCCAGGATTCTCAGTTATTAGGTTTTTCTAACTTTGTTCCCTTAATACTTCAATAAAAATAGGAACATTTAAGTCTAACAATAATAATGTAGCTTTATCACTGGAAAAAAGTAGGAAGCATAATTAGTCATACCAAAGAGTGGTAGCCACCCTGCCTCAGTCAATGATAGGACTAAGTAGATTTTAGAGTACTTTTTCTCTGAAGACTGTAGATGATTGTATGTCACTCAATAATCTTCTTTCAGATACCTGCTATAAAGGGGTTCTCAAGCTTCTGACCTAAAGCTCTCTCCCAGGAATAAGATAGCATATACGTTAAAAATGACAGCACGAGTCTGGGGTGGAAGGTACAGGGCCAAATTACCCACTAGGCGGGGATGGAAGGCACAGTGCCATGATACATTTAGAAGCCCGTGAAAATGTTTCATTTTAATTTTTCTTAAATCAGGAGAAAAAAAATGAGCATCACTATAATAACAGGTATGTAATAATGAATCCAGCCTGGATTACATTCACGTTTATATCAACAGAGTCATAAAATAAAATTTTTGACATTTGATTATGAAGAGGCTTACGATGCAAAAATGCAGAGGGCCCACAAAGGGCATTCAGTAGACCAGGAATGGGGGCTCCTCAGATTAGGAATTGGCCCAGCCCTATGGAAGCTCAGAAGAAGGAGACAGTTTATGGCTAGGGGGAATCAAGAAAGTCTCAGTAAAGGAGGTGACATCTGAAGCTGACTGTGAAAGATGAGTAGAGGCTTCCTTGAGGTAAGGACATTTCTGGCAGAAGAAAAATGTAGGCAAAGACTCTCAAACATATCACAGACCAACAGCTTCTCAGAAAATAGAGTATGTGTCTTTTCACTTTCTTTGGGTAGAAACTAAAGGACATTATAAATTGGTGTGTGTGTGTGTGTGTGTGTGTGTGTGTACTTGTGTTGGTTCGTTTGCTTAAAATGATGTTTGAATTTTTTACATCTTTCTTAATTCTGTAAATAATATATCACTAGCCTTAATGAAAAATCATTAACTCAGGGTCTTTGAGAATATTTCATACTTATTAAACAGGTATCTCCTTTGAAATGGCAGACTACAAATATAAAACAAAATAAATCAGTGTGGTATGAAAAATGATTATACCCCCACCTTTTGTCTTCTCCTTCTATCTGTGCACCTGATTTTCACAGAACTTAGGTTGTTGATATGATTTAAAAATTTTTCTTTAGGGCTGGCCCGGTGGCACACTGCTACAGTGCGCCGCTTGGGAAGCGCGCCGGCGCTCCCGTCGAGGGTTCGGATCCCACATACAGACCGGCCGCTCACTGGCTGAGCGAGGTGCGGGGGCAACACCAAGGGTTGCGATCCCGTTGCCAGTCCCGGTCTGGTACAGGTGCGACACTGAGGGTTGTGATCGGTTGCCGGTCATGAAAAAAGACAAAAAGGAAAAAAAAAATTTTTTTTCTTTAAGTAGAAGTGAGACTCACAATTTAAGGATAATTTTTTAAAAGATGACTGATAAGAAATGAAATATGGGCCTTAAATCAGATAGAAATTGATGCTCCTTTCAGAGCTCATTTAAATATCTCATTCTGTTTTATAAAAATCTTGGACTGGGCATTTAGCCAAAAATGCATTGCCCTTTATCTTTTGAATGAGGTACATCTCAATGGAATTTAGTGTGGATGTTTTAGGCCCACTAGAATTTTTTTCTCAGCCATATCTATTACCTATATGGAATGCTGGGTAACCTTAACAAGTGAGAATTAATATATGTGTGTGTGCACGCACGCGTGTGTTGTTGTATGTATATTTTGATTGCTGAGATAGTTCCATGCCTTGACAGAGAAGGCTATAGTAAGCTGGACTTGGAGGGACTTTACCCCTCTTTGTTCACCCCTTATGCCTCAAATTGTGTATTCAACTGGACACCTACATGGTGGGTACATTGCCACAGTCCACGAGAGGAAGAGAAGGAAGATAAAACACAGCCGTCAATGTCTCTCCCACAGGCAAGCAGGTCCAAATTAGTGTTTCAGTTTCTGGCCTATTCTTGAGGAGGAGCCAGGAGGCAGGAAGAGGAAGAGCAGAGATGTCTGCTAGAGGCCAAATATCATAACAATAGCTACTATGATCCTTCTCTGAGCCAGGCACTGTGCTGTGAATTTTACATAAATCTCACTTAAAACCTCACAACAAACCTGCTGCTGTTTCCTCAAGGTGGGACCAGCTCTGGTGCTGCTCCTGTTCCACAGCTCCAACATGGCATTAGCTGTCGCCAGACTCCAGCTGGAAACTGCATTCCTGCTGAGCTTCTTCCCACACCAGATCCTATGCCCTTGCTCCCTTTCTCCTGACAGCACACACATGGTAAAGCACACACACCTGAATCCCTGCTGCAGACTTTGCTTCTACAAACCCTATCTAAGTCATCCTCTTAACATGTCGCCAAACTGCCTTACTAGCCTTATCTCCCATGTTTTCCCTTATAAATCCAAACCCCTGATCACTATAGCCCAAATGTTCCTTTCACTCGTGTTAACTCATCTTTTATAACACACCCCTTCCTTGCTCTCTGCTAGGCCAAGTGACGCACATTCTTCACACCTGCTGTGAAATCATCCCGGGCAACCTGGTCCAGTCTAGTCTCCTTCCCTGTGAAGTTCTGTAATATACATGTTCTGTACCATTTATTTGGCAACAATTCACATACTTCCATTCTTCCATCAAGTTTCCTGCTGTTCCTGACTTCCTGGTAAGCAGACCCTAGCAATTGTGTGTGGGGAGTGAGGTCATGTGCACTAGCTTCCCGGGGTCACTATTGCAAAGGACCATAACTCGGTATCTTACAACAGAAGAAATGTATTCTCTCACAGTTCTGGAGGCCAGAAGTCTGAAATCAGTATCTCTGGGCAGAAATCAAGATGTCAGCAGGACCATGCTTCCACTGGAAGCTCTAAGGGAGAATCTATTTATGCCTCTTTTGCTTCTGGTGGTTGGCAGCATACTTCGGCTATGTCCACATCACTCCGAACTTCAAGTCCAGCATCTTCGAATATCTCTCTGCTCTGTCTTCACATCGTCTACTCTTCTNGAACTTCAAGTCCAGCATCTTCGAATATCTCTCTGCTCTGTCTTCACATCGTCTACTCTTCTGTGTGTGTAAAGTCTCCTTCTGCTTCCCTCTTATAAAAGATACATGGGATTGCATTTAGGACCCATCTGAATAATTCAGTATACAAAGCTCCCCATATTAACTTCTTTAACTTAAGCACATCTGCAAAGACCCCTTTTTTGGTTATTCCCAGTTTCCAGGGATTAGGGCATGGATATAGACTTAGCATGGGAGTGGGAATTGATGGTGAGTCTGAGAAAGGCGCTGCCTGCAGCCCAAGGGCTGGGCCTTACCTCTCCATGTAGTGTGTCTTGCTTGCGTGCATTTCCTTTCATCAGGTGGAAGCCAGCACCTGTTCAGGGCTGCACTGTAAAATTCCTGACAGCCTCTTGCTTATGTCATTTTAATGTAGTGTGTCTTGCTTGCGTGCATTTCCTTTCATCAGGTGGAAGCCAGCACCTGTTCAGGCTGCACTGTAAAATTCCTGACAGCCTCTTGCTTATGTCATTTTAATTCTCAACTTTTGCTGTTCTCCAGACTTACTCATGGTTCCTCTGTCTTTTAGAGTCCATCTAGTTCCACCTTCTCTCTTTCCCCACCTCTCTCAGATCCAACCCTCTGCTGATCTTTTCTATTATGCTCTGTGTAATGTCCACTTAATTATATGCCTTATTTTTTCTTACCTGAGTGTCTTACTAGGGAAAAATTGTCTTATCACTTATACTATAGAGTCCATCTTATCCCTATCCCCTGTATCAAAGCCAGAACATGGGTTCATTTGCTTTTCACTGTTCCTTCAAACCATTGAAATAGTACTGTCACACAAATGCTCTTCATTTGAGATGTATAAACCATTTTATAGCCTTATCAGTCCTCATTTCCAAAACCCTCTTCTGTTGTATATGTCTCTTCATGATCTGCCTTCCACCTCCTCCAGGACTTCAGTGGAGAAATTTCACTTGTCCATTCCATCCCATGTCTTGCTATTGTGTTAGTCAATCTCAACCACACGTTTAAAGTTCCTCTGAAGACTCCTTTACAGCTTTACTGCTCTTCCTCATCACTCCTTTTTGAAACATTTTAACCCATTACTTCCCCTTTGTATGTTTATGCTAGTGTGGATTCCAGCATTTCAAACACTTCATCTTTTCTATTAAAAACTTTTGGCTATACTTGGGTCTCTGTTTAGCCATAATATCATGACATGAATTAAGTGCATTCAATATACTTCAATGCACAGTCCAGGCTCTGTCCTCAGTACAGTAGAGATACAAGATGAATCATACACAGTCCTTTCCCTCAGTAAGTTCACAGTCAACTAGGCAAGATAAGTATACACGTAAGCACCTTGTATGTAGAATATGTTTAGTGTCAGAATGGAGGGCTAAGTTGTAAGAATTTCAGAGGATAAAGAAATTACTTTAAAGTGGAAAAGATCATTGAAGGCTTAAATGAGAAAGTGTCTTTTGGTTAGGTAGGATTTAATTATGGAAAGAGAGGGAAAAGGATATTCCAAACAGAGGGGTATCATGGGGAGAGCTAGAAAGGCAAGGACCGTGCAGGCTGCAGGTATTTCAGTTTTGCTGAACCCCATGGTACAAAAGAGGAAAACGCTGGAGAGGTGGATCAGGGTTAAGTTGTGAAAAGCATTAAGGTTCAGACTAAAAATTTTTTATGTTTCTTGGTAAAAAATATGGAATTATTGAAGATTTTTGAGCAGGAAAATGCTATCATTCAATAGAAAATGAATTCAGTAAGTGCTTATTAAGTGCCTGCTATGGTTAGACACTTCCCCTAGTGTGAGTGGATACAACTTAGCAATGTGATGTCTGATTTTAATGAGTTCAATTTCAGTGGAGGAGACAAGACAAGCATATATACAGTTGGTATACTTGAGTAGTCTATTAATGTAGAGTTATTAATGAAGTATAAGTTATGCATACAGAAATCAGGAATTCTGAAGAAGCAAAGACTTCTTTTCAAAACTGTGTTTGGGATAGTAATGTGACAAAAATTATCAGGAAGGCTTGGAAAGGTCTAAGAATAGAGGCAGAGAGATAACTGGTTTTTATTAAAGAGTAATTAGGTGAGAAGTAATCAAGACATGAGTCCGAGGGGTAGGTTTAGAAAGGCTGTGAGAGACACTGAAGAGGTACAGCTGATATGATTTGTCAACTACTTAAACTGGAGTGAGGGAGGAAAAGCTGATAGAATTTTTAGGATTATTTTGAGGTTTTTCCTCTGGCTGTCCAGTTAAAGAATAGTATCAATGAAAATTAGAAAGTCGAAGGCTTGTATTGGTTGCAGTTGGATTTAGATTTCAGGTTGTTGAGTTTATAGTGACATAGGATATCTCCATGGGGTGTCGAAATACAGTACTGAAGTTTAGGAGATTAATCAAGACTACAGATGCACATTTTGGAGGTATCACTAGAAAGGACTGTTTAAGCTTTCGGAGAAGATATGATCATGGTGGAAGAATTCGAGCCAAGGATAGATCTTGGGAAATATCTATATTTATTGACCTGGAAGAGGAACCAGAAGGAAGTTCTGTAAAAGACAGCAAGGGAGATAAGATTAGAACTTAGAGAGCATATCACAGAGATGGGAGTTTTGATATGGAGGTGATCAAAGGAAAGAGATCATGATCAAAGAGGTCGAGAACTGAACATAGGTCACTGCATCTAGTTACTCTGTGCTTCCTGGTTACCTTTGAAAAAATAGTCCAGTAAGTTTTGAGATCAAACTGTGTTTTGAGGGGTGTGTAAAGAGTAATAAGAAAAGACTTTTAAGATTTTGAAAACGAATGAATAGGTGAGAAAAAATGGTAGCTTTGTTTATCAGTAAGTTTTGAGATCAAACTGTGTTTTGAGGGGTGTGTAAAGAGTAATAAGAAAAGACTTTCAAGATTTTGAAAACGAATGAATAGGTGAGAAAAAATGGTAGCTTTGTTTATCTAATAATAATAATAATAATAATAATAATAATAATAATAATAATAATAATAAAACTGGGGACTTAGAACATAGCAGACATTCTTTTTTTTTTTTTTCTTTTTGTGACCAGTAAGGGGATCGCAACCCTTGGCTTGGTGTCGTCCACACCGCGCTCAGCCAGTGAACTCACCAGCCATCCCTATATAGGATCCGAACCCGCGGCAGGAGCGCCGCTGCACTCCCAGTGCCGCACTCTCCCGAGTGAGCCATGGGGTCGGCCCCATAGCAGACATTCTTATAAGTGTGTTATATGTATTTAATTATTTAAGGCTCATAATTCTATGACGTAGATTATTTTTGTTACCTCCATATTACTCATCATTCAACCAAGGATCAGAGAGAGAAAGTAACTTGCCAGAGATAACATAGCTGGTGACTAATTGACAGAGCTGGGACTCAAATACAGGCAAGACTGACGCCAAAACTCATGCTCCTAACCACTATGCAAACTGCCAGTGTGTCTGTAGATTTAGGGAAAGAGGGAGAAAAAGACTGAACAAGACAAGGAGGATGGTTCCGTGGGTCGCCAGTATCTCAATGTCATGCTCATCAACAGCAAACTCCGGACTCCCTGGCTCCTTTGACCCTCTCCCCGTCTGCTGTGCCATCTTCCAATCTTATATCACCTCAACTTTCTTGTTTTTCAATTCCTTTTTCCAATTCTATTGATAAAGTCAGTAAAATATGCAGACCTAGTTCACTGCCTACTTAGTATCTAACTTTAGCTATGTTTCCCCCATTACCTAGAAATCTTTCTTGCTGTCTCTTGTGGGTTACCTCATTGAGGCCCCACAACAGCCACTGACAAACTTTATTTTCAAAAAAGCAATAAGTTTACCCTCTCCACCTTCTCTAATAAATCCTGCATATTATTCAGCAGCAGCCTCTTTAGAAAGCTGAAAGGTTTCCCCACTGCCTCTGAGACTTCTGTTCAAATTCCTCAGCATGTTATTCAAAGCCTTCTTAAGTTTGATCTGAATCTTTTTATTCCGCCTATTTACTGCTTCTCTGCATTCTAAACCAACCCGGATAGTGAGCGTTTCTGGAAGACTGGCTGGTTTTTTCTTCTTTGGGCTCTTGGTCTTGCTGTTCCCTCTGTCCTCATGCTCATTCTCTCATTTTCATTTATTGAAGTGCTAACTACCCTTCCACTTCAAAGTCAAAAAGAATTACTTTCAGAAGCTTTATTGTTCCAATAAGAAAACCACCACTCATCTGAACTCGAAATATACTAGGCAAAACACAACTCTTATCTCTATCAAACTTCTGTTCCCCTGCCTTTACACTTGCTTGGGAAAATAAGCCTGCTTTGATGGGTTACAAAGAAAGTGGCACGGGGGAACCGATCTCAATGCTCCTATCTCTTATGTGCCCCCAAGTATCGTGAGGGTTTGTTGTGGCCAAATTTATTCTCAAATTCCCTATGGAATTTAGCACAGTGACTTGTTTTTAGCAGACTCGAAAATGATTTTATTGGGTGAATGAATGAGGCTTTTACATATAGACTTGCTCTTAGATATCAAATTGCTTTTCTATATAGAATTATTAGCTGGATCAATAGATTGTTGATTCTATTTTGATGTGCAGAAGAAACCTCAAAAAACTAATTTTATCAGTTTTATCAATAGATTGTTGATTCTATTTTGATGTGCAGAAGAAACCTCAAAAAACTAATTTTATCAGTAATACAGTCTCTTCTGAAATACACAGCAGGTTTTTCTGTGAATGTTTATAGATAAAGAACACCAGGTTGCATCACCATTTATAAGATAATAAAGACATGCCATTAGACCATGCCAATATATATATAATAAAAATGATTCTGATAAGGAGAAAGAAAAAAATTGAAGAAAAATGTAAACTCAAAACTCATAAAAGTACATACTGCCCTTTTCTGTCAAGGTTTATTCATTTTATGAATTCAGAAATATCAGTATCTGAGTTGTAATTTTATGAAGTATAACATATTGAAAATGAATCTGAATAAAAAATATAATAGTTCCAATTGAGTTTTTATCTTCCAAAGCCTTTTATTTCCAAACTATATAATTTTGGTGCCTTACATGAATTAAATTGAACTTTTCTCAGTTCATTCTACAAAAGTGTGCCAAGTGATTTAAAACTGAATCAAAATTATTGTGTAATTATACGCAATGTTCAAAGTACATATGGGTGAGTTATATAAATGTCGTGATGGCTAATTTGTTTCCAGCAAACTATTTTTTCCCCCCATGGTCTTTTTAGAGGAAATGAATCCAAATTGTTAAACTAATTACAATCAAACATCAAGTGACTGGAACCTAAAATTGGGAAATATTTGCTGCATTTTGTCTTATGAAAAAAATGCAAATAACAAAACTGTAAGCTGGAAATAATTGATCCTTCCTGCCCATGCAACTTCAATGATGTGTCTCGGGTCTGGCACCAATTCATTCTTTATTGCTCTAATTCCTTCATCTTCAATCTTGGTTAGTCAACAAAGTATTTACTGGAGGCCCTTTAAGTCATGCACTGTAAATCCATGTTGAAAAATTAACATTTATAATAAACATTCTCAGATATTGTAAGGACCTCAAATAAAGATTAAATTATATTCAGTGTACTGTACTTACAAAGGCAAGAATATGGTTTCTGGCAAGCATAAAACAAGACACCACTCAGATCTCCTGCTTCACAAGGCATAACTGACTAATGGCACCAGCTGCTATCTCTCTGGATCCATACCATGTTAGTGCAAATGCCACGAGCTGCTTCCTACAAGCTGCTCTCAGCCAATGGTTGAGCATGACAGGGGTACTGGTGCCAACTTTACCATTTTAGAATTTGCTTCACCAGAGACCTAAACGAACACATGGATTAACACATGTGGAGGCTCTCAAAGTGGTATAGAACTTTGACTTCACCTGAGACCTACTGAAATAGAATCTGCATTTTATCAAAGTATCAGGTAATTCCCATGCTCATGAAGTTTGAGAAGCACTGTTCTAAATGGGCCAACCCAAGCAAGTTAACCATGTAAATGAATCCCATTATCTTTGTAGTCCCAAAACTTAATAGGACTATATATAACCAGAACACCTATATAATCCGCTTAATTGTTATTTTGTTACAGTGAATTTAAATAATGGCAGAAAGATCACAATACATTTCCTTGGTTCAGTGAAGTGAACCCACTGCTCTCACCTTTCAGTTCTATGAGGCGAAATGTGCAGCTTCACTCTGTTTTTTTGCTCTTGGATTTATTTGCAGGTTCACCAACTAAATAATGATCACATCTAGCTCATCCCTCAGCTGTCCATAGGTTGTTTACTAGTATAATATTTTGAGATTTCTGTATTTTTCACATATTCAGACTAGACTCTGGTAGGGACTATTGGTTGCCTGTATCAACATCTAGCTCCCCTTCATCTTGAAAGCAAAATCCAGATTTCTTTTGCTGCTCACATTTCCACCAACTAAAAGAAGCCACAAACAAACTGTATTTTGCAATTGTCCTGGCAGCTAGTGTGGGTGTAAGTGGAAGTGTTGTCTGGGATTTCCAGGAAGCATTCTTAAAAGGGAGGGGCACACCTTTCTTCTCCTGTTCTTCTTCCTGTTATCTGGAATGCAGATGTGATAGCCAAGTCCCCCGCAGCCATCTTGTGCTGTGAGGCAATGCTTCAAGGAGTAAGCAAAACAGAAGGGACCTGAGTTCCTCATGAAGTTGGAACTGCTACATCAGTCCCAGATGGTCTTCTCATGTAAGACAAAAATAAATTTTTATTGTTCTTAAGCCACTATTATTGTGGATTTTTCTATAATATGCAACTAATGCTGACATAAACCATACAACTACTAGTGAGCACATACAATAAGTGAATAAAAATTTTACATTTTGCATTAGGAAAATACAGATGGAAATTTTGCTAAGGGAAGACAGAAAAACAAGTAGAAGGCAGTGCTGTGGAATTTAGTACTGTTTTTCTATAAGATTTTTCTTGCTTTAAGAAAAATAAACATGTTGTAACTAATACTTTATGCTATAAAATGTCCAGCAGAAACAACAGGACCATTCTATTATTTAAGGTTTCTGTGTGTGTGCTGTATTGAAAAATAAATCTTAGTAAAATAAAACAATGGTTTACATCCATTTATTTATTTAACGTATTTATTAACGTATTCATTAAAACAAATATTTAAAGTGCCTATTTTGGGGGCCGGCCCGGTGGCGCACTGGATAGTGCGCCGCTTGGGAAGCGCGGCGGCGCTCCCACCCGAGGGTTCGGATCCCACATACAGACCGGTTCCCGCTCACTGGCTGAGCAAGGCACGGGAGCAACACCGAGGGTTGCGATCCCGTTGCCGGTCCCCGGTCCGGTACGGGGGCAACACTGAGGGTTGTGATCCGTTGCCGGACACGGAAAAAGACAAAAGACAAAAAAAAAAAAAAAAGTGCCTATTTTGTATCAGGTACTATACAAAGTGTTGCAGATTTGAAGGAAAATAAGACAATTCTTTATCTTTAAAAGCTAATAAACTAGTAGAGAAGGCAGATACATAAACAGATTATTAATACTTTGTAAAAACTGCAATGGCACTAAATAATGTGAGGATATGATATTTAGCCTTAGATGAGACTTAGGGCACATAGAAGTTAGTCAGGTAGACAAGATAGGCTGAGGAAATAGTGCCAATACAGGACAGAAGCCCGATGTTCAGGGAGCTACAAGTAATTTTATGTAATAGATGAAACTGAAGGGGTCAGCAAGGCTAAGTGCTTTAATATGCTATTCTACAGAAGATGGACTTCAAAACATAAGGGATTAGAAGCCATTGAAAACTTTTAAAGCAGGAAAGTGGCATTGTCAGATTTGTATTTTATTAAAAGTGCTCCATTGTGGCATAAGGACTATGGGTTTGAGGAGGACAGCCATGGAAACAAGGAGATCAGTTTAGGAGGCTATTTCAGCAGTCTAGTCAAAATACAATGATGGCCTGGAGCCAAGCAGTGACCAAATGCCTGTTGAAATAGGGAACATGTGTTTTTTTTCAAGCCTTTCCAAGGCTGAGTAGAGAGGCCTGGCACTAGTCTCCTTCTCATAAAAAGAGACCAAAACAAAAGACAAACAAATATATTCTGACTGGAACCTGAGGAAATGTGGTGCAGAGTCCCAGGAGAGTAAGAAGATTCTTCTGAAGCAAAGATGGGAATGGCACAATAGAGAGCAGAACAGGACACCCAGTACTAGAAGTACTAGCCAGAGCAATCAGGCAAGAGAAAGAAATAAGGGCATCCACATTGGAAAAGACAAAGTCAAATTATCACTGTTAACAGATGACATGATCCTTTACACAGAAAATTCCATATTCTCTACCGAAGAACATCTAGAGCTTATAAACAAATTTAGTAAAGTTGTAGGACATGCAATCAATATACAAAAATCAGTGCCATTCTTATACACCAACAATAAACAAGCAGGAAAAGAAATCAAGAAAATAAGCCCATTTACAATAGCTGCCAAAAGAAGAAAATACCTAGGAATAAATTTAACCAAAGAGGTAAAGATCTCTACAATAAGAACTGCAAAATATTGCTGAAAGAAATTAAAGAGGACATAAAAAGATGGAAAGACATTCCATGTTCATGAATTGGAAGAATCAAGGTTGTGAAAATGTCCATACTACCCAAAGCGATCTACAGATTCAGTGCAATCCCCATCAAAATACCAATGATATTCTTTGTGGAAATAGAAAAAACAATCCAAAAATTCATATGGAACAATAAAAGACCCTGAATAGCCAAAGAAATTCTGAGCAAAAAACATAAAATAAAACTGGAGACATTATGCTACCTGACTTCAAACTACACTACAAAGCTGTTGTAATCAAAACAGCATGGTACTGGCATATACACAGAAACATGGACCAATGGAACAGAATAGAAAACCAGAAATCAGCTCAAGTACTTAGAGCCAACTGATCTTCGAAAGGCACCAGGAGCATATACTGGGGAAAGGACAGCCTCTTCAGTAAATGGTGTTAGGAAAACTGGATATCCATGTGTAGAAGAATGAAACTAGACCCATACCTCTTGCCATATATCAAAATCAAATCGAAATGGAATAAAGACTTAAATATAAGACCCGAAACTATAAAACTCTTGGAAGAAAACATAGGAGAAACTCCTCAGAAAGTTGGACTGGGCAAAGACTTTATGAAAAAGACCCCCAAAGCCCAAGCAACAAAAGAAAAAATAAACAAATGAGATCATGTCAAACTAAAAACCTTCTGCACAACAAAGGAAACAATCAGCACAGTGAAAAGATAACCTACAGAATCGGAGAAAATATTTGCAAAATATGCATATGACAAGGGATTAATATCCAGAATGTGCAGCGAACTGAAACAACTTCACAGTAAAAAAACAAATAATCCAATTTGGGCAAAGGAGCTAAATAGACATTTTTTGAAGGAAGACATACAAATGGCCAACAAGTACATGAAAAAATGCTCAGCATCACTAATCATCAGGGAAATGCAAATCAAAACTACATTGAGATATCATCTTACCCCAGCTAGACTGGCTATTATCAAAAAGACTGAGAATAACAAATGCTGGCAAGGATGTGGAGAAAAGGGAACTCTTCTGCACTGTTGGTGTGACTGCAAATTAGCCATTATGTAAAACAGTATGGAGGTTTCTCAAACAACTACAGATAGAACTACCATATGATCCAGCAATCCTACTCTAGGTATATAACCAAAGGAATGGAAATCATCATGCTGAAGGGATACCTGCACTCCCAGGTTCATTGCAGCTCTATTTACAATAGCCAAGATATGGAACCAACCTAAATGTCCACAATGGAATACTACTCAGGCATAAAAAAGAATGAAATTCTGCCATTAGCAGTGATGTGGATGAGCTTGGAGAAAATTATGTTAAGCAAAATAAACCAGAAACAGAAAGAGAAATACTGCATGTCCTCACTCATATGTGAGAGCTAAAAAAGGAAGAAAGAAAGACCACAATAAAATGTAAAAACAGGAGGAGAGAACAGACCTACAGTCACTAGAGGTGTGAAAGGGGGAAGGGGGTAAGAAGTAATTGGGTAAGGGACAAAAAGAATAACTCAGATTTGTAATGATGGACATGCTAATAATACTAATTTGGTCATCAGATACTATACACAAATACTGATAGTCATCTCTGTAACCCATAAATATGTATAGTCAATTGTGTTGTGTTTCAATCAAATAAATAAATAAAAAGAAATAGGAAACAGACTGAAGACGTATATAGCAAAGGAAATCATCAGGAGTCAATGACTGATGGGCAGTGGAGAAGAGGCACAGGAAGAGTTAAGAATAATTCCATGATTTCTGGGTTGAATGATGAATAGATGATGGTGCCACCAATTGCTGGAATCCCCCAATCTCTTTACGCAACTTAGAACGTGCACTTGAGCATAGGCTCTGTAGCTGGACTTCCTGGGTTAAAATCCTGAGTCTACTTCTTTTGACTTATGGGCAAGGTGTTCAATTTCTCTATTTTTAAATTTTTTTAATTTATAAAAAGTTTGTTGTAAAATACAATGTGTATGAGGATTAACTGAGTTAATACAATGTAAAAGTGCTTAGAACAGTACCTGATACAAAGTGCTGTATAAATATGGGTATTTTTATTATTACTACAGTAACAATCTCATGCATCCAGAGTGAATCAGTTATTTAGGAATACATATAGAATAAGAACTAAAGCTGTTTGTGGGTGGCATTTTGGGAGAAACCAACATTTAAAGGTTTCAAGAAAGAGCTTATACAAGATTTGAAGAAGAAAAAATTAGAGAAATGAGAGAAAAAACAGAGGGTTTCAGTCTATGTAAAGTACATGAAATGCCTCACGGAGAAAGTAATCAACAATGTCCAATATAGCAGAGAAGCTAGTAAGATAAGAATATGAAAATGCCTACTGTGTTGTGCAAGTGGGAGATTATTGATGAACTTAAAGTGAGTTTAGTGGAGGGCAGGCTGAAACCAGGTGTCAGAGAGTTGAGAATAAAAAGGAGATGAAGAAATGGAAATGGCAAATAAAGACTAGCTTTCTGCATTGCTGAAGGGGATGGGAAAGGAGGTAACTGCATGAGCAGGTTTTGAGGTCGAGGAGAAATAAGGACTCATGAGAGAGAGTGAATGATCAGTGATAGGAGGGGTGGGAGGAAAATAATTTAATAAAACTTGTAGAGGGATCGGCATTGTGCAAAAGACACTTTATGTTCTTATAATTAAGGAAAGGGGAAAAAAAGAAGGGAGTGGTGTTGAAGGAAATGAAGTTGAAGAAGGTCACACCTAATGGCCACAGTTTTTTGTAACTGATGCAGCAGGTAAGTTCACCAGCCAGCTGGCTACACATACATTTTCATTGTTCTATTCATTCAAGGTACAGCAACTGAGAACTTGTCATGTGCTAGACTATGTTGGAAATACCAATTGTTGCAAGGTAAATAGTTAACCTTTAAGAAAAGTTTCAGTCTAGCTCGGGGCCAAGGTATGTATAGGTACAAACTGATGGAAGATGGACGGAAGAAGATAACCACTGCCAGGTTAGTCTGGCGGGCAGTAAGTACTCTCGGAATTTGGTGGAAAGGAAGATCAGTGTGGATTTGCTTCTTGAAGAAGGAGGATTTTTGTTGGGACTTTGAAGAACTGGTAGGCTTCAGATCAGCAGAAAGGAGGGTGAGCTTGGGACAGACAGCAAAAATGAATCTAAGGAAAAGATGTGGCGTTTTCCGGGTAGAATGTTCTTAGAGTAAAATCAGTAGTGAGGGCATTAGACTACAGTATTTTGTAAGATGACTAAATGCTCTGGAGGTGTTTGGAGGAGATGGATGCTAGGGTAGACAGTACTATGAAGTCATTCTGAGCAGAAAAGGACACTTAGAAATAGCATTATCTGAATGTTTTGATCCCCTGACACTGAGTCACGTTAAAGGAAGTGACCAGTCCCCAGAGAGTGACTGACGACACAGGATATGGTCACTTTTGGTTTGGGGTGCCTTTCACTGAGTCAGGAAGTCTGGAGAAGGATGGTCATGTACTACATTCTTGGTTCTATCAAAGCCAGCCATTCTGACTGAGGAAATTCCAAAGTAGAGTTGGGTTCTGTACCACTGAGCAATCTATCCCCACTCACAGACCTGTGTATACTTACGCACCCTCCTCCCATGCCACCATCACCAGCACAGCTATGGATGCAAGGGGATGTGATAGGACTGGCTGCAACAGCAGGCACATTAGAATGCTACTGAGGAATCAGGGCTCTTTAAATCTAGTGATAAGGTTCTTTGCCTGTGGATTTGCTGTCTATTGTTGTTTTGCTATCACAAAAGTTTCAAATGACTATTTCCACTTTCAAAGCCAGAGTTATAAATAATAAGTAACAGATGAACATCTGTCTGAGCACACAGCATGTGCTCTCTCCCCGCGTCAAGCCTTAGGCTGAGTGTAAAGCTGTCAAAGCTCTCAGGGTGTCTGAGCCAAACTTCCAGACCTGGGGGAATGGGCAGGTGGGTGAGGAGCACAGCAACTTGCCTTTCCTCTGGAATACTGACCTTTGAGACAGATGCTTGAGTTGGGAGTGAAAGAGTGGGTGGGAGAAAGGATTTATACCCAGCAAGAGTTATTAGTATCGTATTGGTGATGCATCTAGGCAGAGGAGGCAGGCGGTTCCATTGTTTTCCATTATTACGTGGGTTTAAAATTTTACTGTGTGCTAAGTAGATTGGCAGTATTGGGGGTAAGCTGCCAGTACATGAGGTCTTTTAGAAGCTCTTTCTTTCGAGGCCATTAGTGACATTAATTTTGAATGCAAAATGCCTGAGTTGTAATTCTAGTCATAAGCACTGTGCATATTATCAGGGCGTGTGCCTCCTTGTGCATGTGTGGAGAGCGAGGTTACTCTGAAAAGAGATGTAATTTCCCACCCAAGATGGCTCGTTTATTTTGATAGCTGCAAACTCACAAAAGAGAATGGGCACAGCCTTTGGTTGCAGGTGTTCTTCGGGGAGTGCAGATTGGTGGGGGCTGGACGGTGGAAAACCTGTGGACTTCCTCTCCAAATAGAAGCTGGGAAATCATCCAACACGTCCCACTTTCCTGAGAGGAAGCAAGATGTGGGGACAGGAAGGCTGTGTCAATAAGGCATTGCAGCAAAGCCTTTTGTGATTGTTTTTGAATCATAAATATGCTGCAGCCAAGCTTATGAAATTTTGATCCTGAACAATTGTAATTTGCTGACATTCTTCAACAAAATTGAAAAGGAACTGAGTTTGTGGTCCTTTCCCGTGAAATCCTCTGTAAAACAACACAAAAAGGAAACTTCAGTAGGGGAGCCACCCTTGTCAAGCCATGAGTGCTAATTAGCACGTGGAAGATTGCACTTCCTCATCGCAACCTGCCCAGAAAGGGGAGGATGTGCGCTTCTCAGGAGGGGTTTCCTGCTTGGGCCTGTAGCCTCAGTTTCTGGGATATTACTGACCTTGACTTCAGAAATAATCCATTTTATGATTCTGAAGTTGCTTCCCCAAATTCCTCCACGGTGCTTCCAACAGACAGCCCGCCTTTGCCCT
Source organism: Galeopterus variegatus (assembly GCF_000696425.1). NCBI lineage: Eukaryota > Metazoa > Chordata > Mammalia > Dermoptera > Cynocephalidae > Galeopterus > Galeopterus variegatus. The sequence continues at coordinate 99,129 of NW_007728192.1, read as the reverse complement.
CACCTTCACCTGCTCCCCAAACACACAACTCAGTTTTGACATTCATTTCTTTTGGATGATGATGACTCAGTTAAATTAAACACAGTCCTTCCCAACTCGATCAGCCCCTCCCCTTCTTCCTTTGATTGTAATGGCCCCAAACATCCCTCACCTCCTCGTTCCGCTCTAGCAGCAGCTGCTTCTGGGTGAAGGCGGGCACAGTGGGGCAGAGAGGTCTGTTCTGCCTCCCACTGCTCCTGCTCCTTCACTCTGTGGCCAGGTGTAGGAGGGGAGATAGGTGAGGTTCAAAGAAGACTCTCTGGCTGGGGACTTGAACCTCCATGATGACACTTGAGTCACTTTGACAAAACCTCTGAACCAAAGTAGCTGGGTCTCTGCCACAGGTTAGTTTCCCATTTTAAGGCTCATGGATTTATGTGTCATGTTGCATCAGAAGAGAAGCTTTCTGTCCTAGGAGAGTTATGGAAAGGCAGCTGGAGGAGGGTGGGGAGTGTCCGCTGCATTAAGGCAAAGCTGTTGAAGGAACATACCCAATGGAAAGTGAGATGAGTGGTGAAAAGGGTTTGGACAAGGCTGTCTATTTGAGCCTAGAACCTTATAGAACTGCCACGTAGTTTATTTTCTCCCAGTCCTTCATCCACCCAACAAACCTCTATTGCACACTGACTATGTGGCAGGCATAGTTCTAAGTAATGGGGACACAGGGTAAAGCAATAACAGGTAAACAAAGATTGCCAGAAGAGCTTGTGTTCTCATCAATACATATGTATAGAGCACATAAGTCCCTATTTTCCAGGGATACCCCTGATTTACTTCTGCCGTCTCCCACTTTCCAGAAGAGCTGTGAGTTTCCAGAAGAGCTGGTCTTCAGGAAACTCACAGTTTCAAAAGGTAAACAAGCATACAAACCAAATGATTGCTGTTCAACAAATGCTCTAGCAGAAGTACAAGGTGCTGAAAGAACTTGCCTAGGTGTTGAAAAAATAGTAGCCGTTGGCTGAAATATAAAGGGAAGGAAGTGGAGGGGGGAAAAACAGATTAGAATGAATCTCTACTGTTTTTTAACTGGAGTAGACAGAAGAAACAATATGTGCTCCAAACTAAAGAGCCATGAAAGAAAGTGGCCTATATGGGGTGGAGTGTGCAGTGCAAGGCTCAAAGAATTTGAGTGTCAGAAGTAATCTAAGTTTGCTGAAAGGAAAGCATATAGCTAATATAAATATATTCTAATAAATGCTTTTAAATATCTTCTTTCATTTTTCACACCCTGGACCCCTATCTTCAGTACACACACATAAGCACACAGCTGAAGAATGGAGCATACATGTACATGTGTATATGTATACATGTAGATGTTTCACGTATGTGTTCCTTGCTTTAGCTGTGTGATAATCTAAGGTAAGGGGAGCTTTATGTAATAGGAACCCAGACAGTACAAACTCTTCCTATGTGCTCTCTGAACTACTCCCTTTATTTTGATTTTTCCCTTGCTTTTTTCTTCCTGACTTTGTATTTCCATTCTGCGAGAGAATGCTGGTTTCTCCTCTTTTTAGAAGCAGCTAAACTACATTGAGTGCCAGACCCCTTGATGACAGAGGAGCCTTTTGATCGGGTCTGGACAATGGAATGCGAGGAAACTGGTATGCAACATTTCCAGGCCTGTGCTCTAAAATCTCTCCTTTCTTCAGTCACGTGCTGCTAGCTGAACATTGATTCCAAGTTTCTTGACCTGAGAGGAGAAATCAATCTATCTGTGTCAAGCCATTGACATTTAGGGGGTGTTTGTTACAGCAGCTACTGTTAATTATTTTAAGCAATGAACTGTCTCGTGCCCTCATATTTTCCTATGAAGTTCAGAAAGAGCCTGTAAAGGGGAATGTGGGTGGTTGGAGAAGAATTATTCTAGCTGCTCTCCTGTACATCCTTTTCTTACTTTGGAATTGATAGGTAGATGAAGAAAACCTAGGTTTTGTTTTGTTTTGCTTTGCTTTGTTTTTTAATTTTTAATTTTGGTTGTGGCGTATTAGAGGATTAAAATCTTGTGTTCTCACGAATGGACCTGTGCAACTCTGCAGTTTGTCTGACCATTCTATCACCACAATTCTTCCTCCAACATTTATCAGAGAAACAAAACATGTTACATAAAGATACCGACTTTCACTCCTATATTATTCAGTTTTTATGAGCACATGGAAAGAGAAATGAATTGGGATTTGCTTCCTGGCCTCTCCCGCTAACTGGGTGCAGTTTGGGGGACTCCCATAACCTCTCTAGTTTGGCTCAAGGTTACTGCTGGGGCTCACAGCCCACCCCCCAGCCCCATTATCTTCTCTACCCTCCACTCAATTACACATACCCCTACTAAAGACTTCCCTGGTTTGATGCAGAAGCCAGAATGTGTATATTTATTAAACAAACTTTTCAGGGACCAGAAGGTTCTAGGGAGCCAGAGATAATAAAATAAAGGCCTTTCCCTTAGGAGCTTGAAATCTGGCGGTAGAGAGAGACATGTCATTAGAGAATCACAGTAGTGTCTATGATGGAAATGTGAACACTTAGTAAGAGAGAGGGCATGACTAACTCCATCTAGGGTTATCAGGAAAGGCTTCACAGTGAACTTGGCATTTCAGCTGGGTTTCACAGGAAGACAGTTTGTCAGGTAGAGTAGAGATGAAGGCATGCTATGTATATGGCCCAGTCAGTAGACTCAAAGGAAAAAGTTCAAAATAAGCACATCACATACAGAGAATTATGAGGAGTGCATTATGTTGGAGCATGAAGTTTGTGCAGATTGAAGACATGGGTGGGTCTAGATTGAGAAGGCCTTGGGAAGCAGCTTAAAGGTCCCCAGGCTTATTGGGGGGGAGGGAGCAGATCTTTACATAGTGCAGCATATGATTTTGTTTATAACATTTTGGTTGATACCATTTTATCATTTAAGTGGTATGTGTCCAGGGCTTTCCAAGGTCCCTTTGAAGATTTCTTAGCTATGATTTCATGCTTGGTGAGTCAGAGGGGACAAGCGGGAGCAGGAAGTGCTGGACAAAAGGACTGGGAAGAACCCTTCTTGCAGGTGGAAGGCAGCTGATAAGGTCACAGGGTGGAGTCTCCCTCATCCTCCTGCACCGGCCAGGCACAGCGAGACTCAGGTCCAGCCCTGCACTTCACACAAGAGCAGCAGTGTGGAAGGTCTCAGACACAGGGACACCTTCTGTCTCCTCAATACCATCTTTTGAACCTGCATCTACGTAATGCCATATACATGGTGGGTGTTCAACATATATTTATAGTTGACGACTACACTGACATCCAAAATCCTAAGAACAAGATGTAATCTTTGCAATTAGCATTCTGCCGATTAAAATGTATTATTATAAGTACATATATGTGTGAAACTTTTAGAGGAATAACAGATACTTTCTTGTCAAATAATGCACTTTGTTCTATAAATTTTGAAAATTTATTTGAATAATAGAGCTGGAAGGAAGCTGAGACTTCATCTAACTCCTTATTTTTATCGTGATGAAACTGAGGCCCCAGAGATATTTTGCCGGGTATTAAAGCTCTAATAGGATTTTAATCTAAATGAAGCTCATTTGGGTAAATTTAAAAGGGTACTTCAAAAAGTTTGTGGAAAGATTGAATTACAAGATAATACAAATCTTTCCATGAATTTTTAAAGTACCTTTGTATGTCTATTTCCAATAAAATTTCAAGTTCCTATAACCATCTAGCATTGGGTTTTCCTCTAAAAATATCATCAATAAATCATAAATAGATTCCTGATCTATTAAAATTTTCCTTAGTTAAGTTTTTCCACTAGACTGAATCTACATTAAGACTGAATCTGAGACGTTTTGCTGTTCTGAATGGTGCATGGCACATGATATGTGTTAAAAATTCTTGTTGAATAATATTTAGCCATACTTCTCCTATTCCTACAAAATTCTAGGAGATAAACATTAGAGATTTTTCTTTTCATATTACTGAAGGAAGAAGCAAAACCAAGCTTACAATATCACTATTTTTTTTTTTTTTGTCTTTTTTCGTGTCCGGCAACGGATTGCAACCCTCAGTGTCGTGCCCGTACCGGACCGGGACCGGCAACGGGATCGCAACCCTCGGTGTTGCTCCCACACCTCGCTCAGCCAGTGAGCGGGAACCGGTCTGTATGTGGGATCCGAACCCTCGGTGGGAGCGCCACCACACTTCCCAAGCGGCACACTGTAGCAGTGCGCCACCGGGCCGGCCCCACAATATCACTATTAAATATCACTTTTAAAACAATCCTTTAGCATTTCCTGGAATGTAATGCCCAGTGGATTATTCAGATAGAAACTTCTGGTCTATATCGATTCCTTGGGGCTTTGTCACCATGGCTGGTGGCTTCTTGCATTTGTAGGAAATATTGTGTTGATCAGAGAAACTCGTACATGGGTTTGTTTTCCAACCTGAATGTTCAGATCCTTTGATGAACCTGGGATGGAAATAGTTCCCTTAAACCTGGCCCTTGGGCCTTCTAAATAATGAAAGAATCACATCCTTAAGGCCAGCCTGAAACCACTGAGCCTGTGAATATCAACTAGTGAAGGATGCGTACTATTTGGGAGCCATGTCCAATAGGGTAGAGTGTATTTTGAAAAAAAAAAAAAGATTAAATTAAATAAAACAATATAAAACCTACTTAATCTATTGTTTTCTGCAGTACAAACAGAAAGCCAAGCTTAAAAGAACCTTGGCTGGTTGCAAGAAGCAAAAGGTAGACTCAAAGAAGCAAAAGAGATGAGGGGGTTGGGGGCTGTGCAACAGTCTATGATCCACTAGAGCCCAAGGTAGGAATCGGCTTCTGGGCAGAGCCCATAGGAGGGATCAGAACTATCAGTCTTAGGCTAAGTCTTGTTAGTACCACCCAGCTACGGCTGACTGCTATTTATAACAGGTTCAGCTGGAGAATGTGATCCATCTTCAAGGATAAGATCAGGATGGCTCAGGAAATGGCTGTCAAGTTGTTTACTTTCTCATGATCTTTCCTCACAAGCCACGCAGCAGGTGCTTTCAGAAGAGTTAGCTGAGAGGGGAAAATCACCCTAACAACAACAACAGTCGGAGATGATTTTCTCAGTTGATAACCCTGGAACATAACCCCATGGAAAGATTCAGAATAAACACTATCACGTTCAGGAAACAACGCATGTTACCTGCTGACCGCAACCTTCTGTACAAGAAACTTGTAAAGCTAAACTCTTTCCGGTGTTCCAGATTCTCAGGGCTTACCTGCTGCAACCTAAGTAGAGTAGAAACAAAGCTTAATGTCAGACACGTCTGTTAAAATAACCTTTGTAACTACACATACTGTGGAAAACATTGGGAAGGGGAATTCAGCCCTTACAGGAGAGCAGAACAGAAAGGAAGACATTGTTTTGGAGCAAAACTTTATGACCACTGTTGGACAGAGTGGTGATGGTTTGGGGTGGCGGAAGAATGACTCTCTTTATATAACTCATTTTTGTAACTTTGCTGTTTGAGTAAAATAGAGTGAAAGTGTTTCCCTTCTGATTAGTTTTCCCACAACCCTTTTGCCATTTGTATTAACCGTATCACTTTTTTAGGAAAGTAAAATCTTGACAAATAACAAAGCTGCCTGTAAACAAACACTTGTTACACAGCATAATATAATCATGCTCCACCTGTATCTTACAGAATGTTTTGAATTTTACTTAGGAATAGTGCTAAACTTCTTCTTTGGTGGAAACTATTTATGTAATAATAATATCAGCTATTGTTTATGAAGTTCACACTCTGTGCCAGGCACTATGTTAAACACTACATTATCTCTTTGAAGTCTCAGAATAAACCTATGAGGAAGGGAATATTATCATCCCCACTTCGCCAGTGAGGAACAAGCTTAGAGAAGTTACATAACTTGCTCAATATCATGCAGATATTAAGTGGCTTGGGATGATGGTGTGCAGGGCAGGCTGGGGTCTGGGGACAGTATTCAAACCCAAGCAGATCACACTACATTTTCTACTCTTGGCTTTCATCCTTCTTGAAGGCAGTAATCCCTGGGACACATAAACCTTCAAACTGTTACCAGCTCAGGGTAAATGAGTTTGCGGTTCTTTTCTCAAAGTTATAAAAAGCAGAAATGATCCCTAGGAGATCAAGAAAGTGAGGAGGATATAATATAGAGGGGAGAAAAGGCCTGGGGTTGAGAATAAGTTTGGTGGCAAGAGAGAACATACTTAGCAGGGGTTCTCAAAGGCAAACTGCTAGCTTGTAATTTTGCTCAAAGCCAATTCTTAGTGGATGCCTTTCAGAATTCGTCTTTTCATTTATCAGAACCCTAACTACGACATGTTTAAGCTTATATTTTTTTTTTAAGGCATTTTATTTTTTATTTTAAGCTTATATTTGACTTATTTGTTCTTAGTAGTCATCAGTTCTATGACCAACAAAACAAAACAAACAAAAATGCATATTGCAAAGTACATAGCTGGTAAGAAGAAGTTGCAGAGGCATTGTGGTGACTCGATTGAGGGCTAATTTGAAGAGTTTACATTGGGAGAAACTTGCTCTTGGAACTCTATAATGCAAAGGCTGTGGGCTAACTACTGGTGGTAGAATTTGATGTGGCTTTAGTTAGTACATGAACACACACTTAAAAAAGTGATGTATTTTATTTCTATCTTTAGTTTATAACTACGGCAAACAATCTATTTATCAAATTTTCTTCTTAAATGAATTTATTTCAGTTAAAACTTCAAGTCAAAAACAACTAAAAGTGTTATATAAGTAATACAAGTGGTACTTTACAAATACGGCAAACAATGTGAATATGCATTGAATTCATAAAAAAGTGCTCACTGAATCCTGCTGAATTAAAGGTGGCTTACACTGACCTACACAGAAAATTACTTTCTGAATTTAAAAGAAAAAATTATCACTAATAACGTTTCCTTCTAAGGAAAACTATTCTTTATTTTAAATGTACATTTCATCAGATGTACAATACCAAACTTATAATTTGAAAAGAAAACAATACATTAGCTTTTGCCCTTATTTTTACTTATGTTTATTTTGCTTTTGCATGTTATATAATCATAAGCTAATAGAAGCCAGATAAGTACGTCAGAGATGGTAACGGAAATTAAAATATTGTAAATGTGTATATCCATTCAATTACCAACAATCTCACCTCCAAGCAATTTGGAGCAGTAGATTTTCTCAGGGGATTATTAAGTTTATATTATTCAATATGGCTATATTATATATATAAGTTGCTTCTGAGGTAGATACTTTTTAACAGTTCAGAATAATGCACCATGCTCAACCATAAAGGTATAACATCTCTGACCAGCTTAGGTAGCCCCATGTACAACCTCTTCAATTTACAGAGGAAAAAAAAAATAACAAAAACTGAGGCCAGAAACATACCCAAAGACATGTAGCTAATATACAGCAGCTTATTAGCCAATTAGCCATGCAATAGATATTTTGAAAATCAGAATGATCACATTGCTAAAACAGCTTCCTTTATTTTGCTGAATTTACTTGGCTGCTAAAAAAAAAAATGAGCGTGGTAAAAAGTACAGCCTTTAATGTCAGGCAGACTCCTCTTTCTTGTATGTATTGTATAACCTTTCCATGCCTCAGTTTCCTTACCTCTATAAGGATTTCTTTTTAATCATAGAATTGAAGAGACAATTGAATGAGTTGAATGTATAAGGCTCAGAGCACAGTACCTCTTAAGGAGTTAGTTCTATTTCCTCTCCACCTTTAGGGTGTATTTTAAAAGGATTATTTTAAAGGCTAAGAATACTTTGGATTAAAGAGAATATGATAAGTGACTTTCCCATCGGCAAAGAAAACATTATAAATGTTGGTAAATTAACAAGGAAAAGAATGATTAAATAAATTTCAGAAATTTGGACATAAGCATAAATATATTTTCCATAGTTATAATTAAAATACATGTGTTATTTAGTCTTTACTTTTTGTATAGAACATGACCTCCTACATATTTCTATCTAGCCATGCTTTTCTAGCATTTGTCACTTTTAGAGTCCTGTCATATTGAGGTGCCATAGGGTGTGGAGTCATTCTCTTATTGCTGTCATCTTTTAAGGTGAATTCCAGGTTTTCTCTGTCCATTCAATAAATATGTGGTACTCCTGTTACAGAATTGGCACTTTAAGAGATGAAAAGATGAATATGACTTATTCTCTGACCCTGAGACTCTCTCAGTCTACAGTTGAGGGAAATATGCAAAGAATGGATGGTGCCTCATATTCAATGCTCTCACAAAGATGCCTGGGATTGCTGAGAACAAAGAGAAGAGACAGTTTCCTCCATGAACATATTTGTGCAAATGACTTACCTTGAGGGGTGAGGATTTCCTGAAGGGAGACTATGCATCAAAGAATATGAGCGGCTCATAAGAATAATTTTGCAGATTGCCATATTACTCTATGAAACGATGAACCCTTTTACAACACTTTAGCAATATCACATGAACCACAATCCCCATAGTACCCCTAGTTGTCAGACCTCTCACTATGGAGTATTTCCTGACTGTCCAGGAGAAAAATTGACTGCACCCTCTTTCATCACATTGAACACAACTCATGCTTCCATCTTAGAACCTACAGGTTGAATGTCTGTTTTTCTCTGTTAGGTAATAGGCTCTCCGAGGATAGGACAATGCCTGAGCCATAATCTTCTGAGCCATAATCTTCAGTGATTAGCATACTGTCTGGTCCATCATAGGTACTCATTAATATTTCCTTGATGAAAAGAAAATTCCCGAGGTCAATATGAATATCATGGTATCTCAGAATGGTCCTTCCATTTATAATTATTATCTTTACATCCTAACTATTTTTTTTTAGCTTTCATCATATTTTACATATTAAAATCAAGACGTCTCATAACCTCTTTTATATATATGCACCCTCTAGTTTTCATCTTTACATCCTAACTATTTTTTTTTAGCTTTCATCATATTTTACATATTAAAATCAAGACATCTCATAACCTCTTTTATATATATGCACCCTCTAGTTTTCGGCTTTCATCTATTAAATTCCTCTAGTGTACCAAATTTATTTCTTTAATTTTTATTTCATCAGTAAAGTTCACTTTTTAAATTAATAGGGTTTAGTTTTGGCCATTGTTGCATTTTTAACACATTTTCATATTGAATAGGACCAGGTCAGTGACATTTGGAGATCCTATATTGTCATGTTCCCTGAAGTAAAAAAAAAAAAAAAATTAAGAGGTTAGAAAAGTTAGGTAAATAGAAGGTAGAAAACAGAAGGAAAACTAAGGCAAAAGTGCAGAAAAAAGAATTGAACATTAACTCCAACTTTAGAAAGTAATCTTATATGATGAGAAAATGTATTTAGTTTTGACTTAGGTACTTTACCTACATTTTCATAAGAATTTGAATTTTCCTGAAGAAAAGACAATCAAGATATTACCTATGTGGACCTACATTTTTAAAAAATTATTTATGCTTAAAAGTGGATAAGGGAAAAGCTGTCTGAAAAGTAGGAAAATAGGGGATTTCTGCGTTTTGTCATTTGTGAATTTTCAAATGTATAAAATGAAAGTCAAGTCTTCACTAAAATGGAGAAAAGACATACAATATAGCATCAGCAGGCAGGATTGTTATCCTGGAAACACTTCCTTTTAAAATTGTGAAATTAACAAGCTCAGCATGTCAAAGACTAAGTCCTAAATCTGAAGATTGACAGTTTGCAAAGCTGTGCAGAATGTATTTAGCCATAAGTTCATCAGTTTCCCAGATGACATCAACAGAAGGTTTGCATATTTCAGCTGAGACTGACAGAGATGAACTTATGTCACAATAGCAGGGACAAGTATGAGGAAGCTGGAGGAAATACACGCCTACAAGGAGGGCTGTTGCAAAAGGATTTCTGAGAAATCCTGGGCTTTGCCCAAGGGAAACAGAGGCAAGTGCAGCCCAGTTTGCAAATATTTCAGTCATTCCTGGTGATAGGGCTGCAGACATGGAGGAAAACAGAAAAAAAATTAACAATAAAAATGTGGCTTTTAATCGTTTTCATTGGAATTGTGTGCTGAAAGCTCTCTGGTTTGCACAACTCAGGCGTTAATACTTTACTAAACATTTACTAACCATGAGCACCATGAGAAAATTTAGCCTGGTTTCCATGGTATGACACAGACTTGTCTATGGGACATTTTACAGAGGGAACTTGCAGCCTAGCTGAGAAAGCAGAAGGATTTTATCTGTTTCTCTGTACAATGTCAACTGGCTTGAAAGAGTTTATCCAGATTTGACAGGTTTTTTGTTTTGTTTTGTTTGCTTGCTTACTTGATTTTTGGTCATCACTGATTAATTTTTTCTTGTAAATTATTTTTATTTTTTATTTTCACTTAAACGGAGCCCATTGTTAACTGAAAATTTATTTGGTTGTTCACATCTTTTAAAAGTGCAAATGAAAAGGACACAAATATCATGGTATCTTTATTTAGCCCAGTTTCTCTACCTCAGCACTATGGACATTTTGGGCTGGATAATTGCTGTTGTGGGGGCCATCCTTTGCATTGTAGGTTGTTTAATAGCAACAGATGCCAGTAGCAATTCTCCCCAAGTTGTGACAATCAAAAATGTCTGAGACATTGCCAAATGTTGCTTGGGGGCCAAAATACTTCCTGGTTGAGAACCACGAATTTAGAACACATAATTGAAAGTGATAAAAATTAATAGAAATTTGTAGAAAAAGACATAAAAGGTAACTATTAGAGCCTCACAAAAGCACAGCCAAAAAATCCTATGGATTATTTCCTGTCATTGGTACTCATTCAACCCAATTTCTAGAACTGGTAATTAACCTTGAATATTTGCATGAGTGCCCCTGAAGTCCTTGCTGCATCCTGTATTGTCTGAGATGAGGAAAACATTTCTATTGAACTGCATGGATTTCAGCAATGCCTTGTAGATCATCTCGCTGCAGTTGCCATTTTACCAATGACAGGATGAGTTAAAAACAGTCCAATGCATTGCTCAAGATCACTCCAAACCAGATTGGAGACCACAGCTTCATGTTCCCCAATAATGGCTCTTTCAAACTCCTAGTAGTTTTGAATAATTATCAATGGTAAGAAGTTAATAAAGGTTTCTGGTTCAATTAATTATTATTCTAGTGCTAGGTAGGACCAAACCTCAGTTTATTGTTCTCTTAAACTGAAAATATTCTGATTCCCTTTTGTCTTAGTTCAGTCTGCTATAGCAAAATGCAGTAAAATGGGTGGCTTATAAAACACAGAATTTATTTCTCACAGTCCTGGAAGCTGGAAGTCTGAAATCAGGGTACCAGTATGGTCAAGTTCTGGTGAGGGCCTATTTCCTAGTTTGTATATGGCCGTCTTCTCATTGTGTCTTCACACGGTAGAAGTGTCAAGGCAGCTCTCTCAAGCCTCTTGTGAAAGGGTAGAAATCCCATTCATCAGGGTACATCCTTAGGGCCTAATCTCCTCTCAAAGGCCTCACCTCCAAATACCATCACTTTGAGGAGTAGGTTTCAACATATGAATTTGGGGGAGGGGGTGACACAAGCATCCAATCTGAAGCATCTTTTTATGGTGAAAAGTACTTTGGAAATCTAAGCACTAGATTGCCTTGTGATGTTTAATCCCTGCAATAGGGCAGCGTGAGTCTAGAATAAAGCCTTGCTTCTACCAGCTCTTTCTTAATCCGCCATTCGAAGTACTCTCCACTCAAAAAACATTAGAAATATTGTCATTCGTCCATAAAGTCCAGGAGAACAAAGAACAACTGCTCACATTTGTCCAAATATAGCAGAGTACGCTTCACATACCTACCTAGGGGTAACAGATCATTCGTTCAGCACATACTGAGTAGCCCTTATTATGTGCCCGGCACCATTCCAGGCACTGAAGATACATTGATAAACAAACAAACAAAAAAAACACTCACTCTCATAGAGTTTCCATTTTAATGCAAGAAATAGAAACTAGACATCAAAGAAATAGAATTTACAATGTTTAAGCTAGGAAGAAACATAAAGAATTAAAAGGGGAGGAATCAGTGGGTGCATTTGAAATCAGCTAGTCATGGAAAGTCTTTCTGAGGAAGAGACATTTAAGCAAACATGATTAAGTCATGGGAAGAGGAGGGTGTGGAAGGGCACCCTATAAATGCTCCAAGTGGAGGGACCCATAGCAAGGGCAAAAATCCAGAGTAGAAATAATTTGACCATAGTAAGGATTTTATCTAGAGTGTGATGGAAAACTATTGGAGGATTTTGAGCCAGAGCAAATATTTGAGCAGATATTAAACAAAAACATATTTAAGCCATATTTTGTAAATGTTGCTTTTTCTTTTAAATTTTCACTAACGACTGAGCTAGGGCGGTGAAAATTTGATATTTGTAAAATGGCAAAGTAATCTGGGAACCTTAGATCTTTGTTCTTTCATCCGTTTGATGAGAGCCCGCATGGCAGCTTGGAGGAGCAGCTGTGTAAGGGTCTGAAGCTCACCAGGGTAGCTGCACTGAAGTCAGCAGGATCCCCAGGCCTCACCAGAAAATTGGTTTCTGCAAACGACGAGAAAGAAGCCTGTGTGGTGTGACCAAGCATTACCTGTGATAGCAGCTGCTATGAAAAACTTGCAGTTTGGAGCCCTTTTCTTCTGCATCAAGCAGGAGATGACCCACAGAGTAAGGGGCCTGAGTGTGTTCTTAAAGTTAAATAGAAACTGCAGCTATTGCAGCTGGTTTTCTTGCCTAGGTTCTTTCACATGCCTGAGCATGAAGCCACTTCAAACTGAGTTTTAATGGAACCCCTAAAAAATCTGAGGCTGAAATAATGTTGTCTTTTGTCAAAAAAAAAAAAAAAAAAAGCCAAAAGATTCAGAGTTGAGGCTGAAACTGGCCTGCTGTCCAGTTTTTGGTTCCAATGACACCATATCACATTATTTACTTGATTCAGTTGTCTGTGAGCCATTCTGAAATCTCATTGCAGACAGGAACAGTACAGTGAGGTACAAAGACGGAATTGTAGCTCAGAATAGAGAATGTCTGTGAATGAGTAGATTAGTGATACAACCACATTTTCTCTTTTTATTCGGTGGTGTAGCTGATGGATCTGTGAAGGCTCGAGGCAATGCTCTGTGATGTGCTTGTGATGTGTGTGTGTGCAGGAGGAGGGAGAAATGCCATTGCCCAGGCCAGGAAAGTCTTTGAGAACCTCACTGTAGAACCTGTCTTCGGTCACAACTTCCTAGGCATGTTCCGCTTACTTTTGTAGGCAAAATGGATGTGGTTTTGAAATGCCAATTGTGGCTACAAAGCCCCATTTGAACGTCTCTACAATAGTAGGCTTTATCCTGCCTTTATAGCTAATACAGAAATAATCTCAACTGTAAAACCAGCCATGTCTTTCCTCCCTCCCCCAAATATCCACACTTGAGATTGAGGTTGTGAAATAGATTGGATTATTTGGGGGTAGAAGTGATTAAAAAGCCAGACTAAAAAGTATAAAGTATAATATTCTAGCCAAATGCAATTCTATGTTATGTAACCCTTAGAATGTCTTTTAAAGATAGACATTGACTTATTCTGCCAGAAAGTCGAATATTGACAACTTCATAAGTTTTAAGTTAATATATGAGTCTGAGGGTTTGTGGTGCTAGTGAGGAATGACAGATAAGCATTATTTAAGCTTAAGTTATAGAACACTATAAAAATATTTACTGTACCTAAGAACATTAAATTTTATACCTTTGAGGGTGACGTGCTGCCAAGTTAATATTTTTGAACAGTCTTTTTTTTTTTTTTTAAATGAAATTTACTATCAGAAAAGAAAAACCAAGACATCTCTAGGTTTGAGTTTGACCCTCATAAAATAATGAGAGTGAACTTTTTGGGCTGCCTCTTCAAATGTCTTCAAAATTAACAAACTGCTTTTATAAGAATATTACTAATTTACTAATTTTCCAGATTAAAATTTTGCACATGTGTCTCTGAAGCAATGTTAGAATGAAAAACAGAGCTGTCCAGTTAGCGCAATTGGTTAGAGCGTGGTATTCTAACACCAAGGTCAAGGGTTTGGATCCCCATATCAGCCAGTCACTAAAAAAGAAAAAAAAAAAAAAAAAGAATAAAGAACAACAGGAGAGGTTAAATAGCTAGAATATTACTTATTTTAGCTTTATACCTAATTAAGTGGTTTTTAAATCATCACTAATTCATTTTAATTCATGCAACATACTTTTATGGAAGAAATATTAGTCTGTTTTACAGTCCTATATCTAATGCAGATGCAAAGAAAGCATCATTATGCTTTGGTGCTGTACAGAACTGACGACTAAAATGCCATGGGAGGCAGTGTGCTTGTGCGTATGGACAGTGTGCAACAGGACACTCCTGGGAGCTGTAATCTTCTGCATGAGGAAGCTGTTCCCTAAGGTCCAGGAGGAATTTGTGATATGAAGAATCATGTGCTCTGGAAGGCCTGATGGCTCAGTAGTGCCCAGCCATCCCCAAGAGTCCCACTACAGTGGCATTCACTGACCTGGGCAGCTCTTTGTCCCCACACATGCACCTAAATACCTCTGGCTCTAAGCCACAGCTTTTCAAATAGGCATGAATCATCCAAGCCCCTGAGTGGTCATTTACTAATCCAGATTTTTCACAAATCCAGAGTCACTTGGGCCTTTGGGCTTGTGGCCGGACCATTTCAAAGGCTTCCCAGAGGCATCTTATTGACAGGAAGGAGCAGAACCTGATGGTCTATTCATGTCTCAGCAGCTAACAAGGCGACTGCTGTCATTGTGAATCAGAGGTCTGGAAGTGAAGAAAAAGAGCCTACTTTTCCCCCAGTTATTTTTCTTCAACACAGAAATAGCTACTGTTTTTCTCATTATGGGAAATAACCATTTTTATTATAAAAATTTGGAAAAAAAAACAGAAAAAAATCCTTAATAGCACTATTCAACAGTAGTCCTTTTTTTGGTACATGTAACATATTGGTACATATAACTCTTTTAAACTTTTCTTATGCAGTTAAATTACATATATAATCAAAAATCTTTAATGGTAACAGACCAGTACTTCTGTTTTATAATTTTTAAAAGGTTTGATGGCAAATTATGAGCATTTTTACAAGTTGAAAGAAATAGATCTGCACTAAGACTTTAAGTGGCAGCAGAATATCCTTTGCAGAGTACGCCACCATTTATTTAAGAAGTTTCGTTGCTGATCGCTGGCATTTAGTTGGTTGTTTTCTATTTTATGTTGTTATAAATACCCTTGGAATGAATGTCCTGAAACATCCATCTTTTCACTTGTCTGATTATTTCCTTAGGATATATTCCTAGAAGTGGGACTACCTGGTTAAAATATGCTATTTTTAAGGGCTTTTGATATATGTGAACAAATTGTCCTCAAGGGAGGATGTACCAATTTATCCTCCTATCAATAGTGAGTAGTGTGGGAGGCTTCCTTTTCGATTCAGCTTTCATCATGCATATATTTCTGTAGGCTCATGACAGAATATTAACTCTATGGAGTTAGGGTAGATTTGAGAAGGAAAAAAAAAAAATCCAAGAAGTTGGGACTATTCTGTGGCCATCTATGAATCATGAATGTAAACTATTCTCCCTAGAGAGAAGGGTTTGTGGGGAGCAGGAGGTGTTTTAGGCCATGGGTGGCATGTTAATGTTGCATGACAAAGGTTTACAGCCTGAAAAAGGCTTCACGAGGATTTGACGTGGATCCAGGAGGAAGTGGAGGAGTCCTAAGGCATTTTTGAAACTCAGCATGAGAAATTAATCCCCCAGCCTCAAAGTGGGTTTCAGTAGTCAGGAGCTGTGTGAGGGTGGTAGACACCAACAAGCCCTTCCTCCATCTCACGCTTCAAGGCTTTAGAAAAGCGCTCTCTCATGTTCTACAGCATCACACAAATAAGCAGGAACTGGATTCTTTATTCTGCCAACGCTCCTTGTCAATGCTCTAGGAAAAAATGCAAATAAATTCAAAAGCCTGTGTTAAAAAAGAAATGGAAATCTATTACACTGTTTGCAGGTATATTTCTGATGAAATTAAAAAAAACTGGGAACTGGTAATAGAAAGAAGCATTTCTTGAAACCTTCCTACACTTCTTTGGTAGTTCCAATTAGTAAACATTGTACCTGTATAATCAAATTACTGCAGTAGACCAATCATTTTAATATTTCACTTTTGATATAGTAGGCGCCACCATTTAAATTATTCTGTAATACAATATTATGTGCTTGGCTGAAAGTTAGAAGTAGGCTTGTCAAAGGAAATAGGTTCTATATTATGTTTCTTGTTTTTCTAGAAACACCTTTATATAACAGGCCCTCTTATTTCTGATCTTGGCTAGCTAGACTGACCTGTTTTATTTGGGTCTTATTCTAAGTGTTTTGAGAAGTCACTGGGGGGTTACAGGCAGGGAGGTTGACATGATGTGCATTTTCTCAGGTGGTTATCTGTTGTCCCTTTCTTCTTGGGGTGGTGATAATCATAGGTGTCTCCCACCTTTATGAGCCCAGCATTTGTGAGAAAACCAGACCTCTTATAATTTCGCTTGTAAACTCGGTTAATGGCAATCAAATATGCATAGTGACTCGGGTTGATCAAATGTGTACAAGTCGTTCTACTGTTCTCCATTTAGAGAAAGAGGAGAGAAAATCCACTAATAACCATCCACCACATGGATGCTCCAATTCCAGATCCTGAGCTGGAATTTGTGTATTTGCCTGGCTCTGCCAATTTATCATTCAGCTGCCACGATCTGTCCCATGCCTTTTCCTATTGTTTTTCTGTGATGCTTGTTTCTTTTTTTTCTTCCTGACCCCCTGGTTTACTACCACATCCTGAAGCTAAATTCCAGTCATTGCTGAGCTCATCTACATCATTTCAGATGAGGTGCTTGGCTCCATTTTTCTGGACCCTCGGTGGGACCCTAGCTACATGAGATCATGTGGAAATGTGCAAACATAGATTTTTTTTTTCCTCTGGGAAAGAATGACAGATTTATTCTTGGTTATGACTTACTCTTTGTACTCTTGTTATTTTTGGCGTGTGAAACAAGGTGAGAACACTTGTGTCTGACCTGTCAAACAGTGATAAGAGGCAAATAATTTAGTATCAACTACAAAATTGGGGGAGGGAATTTGAGTATTTAAAATAAGTGATGTTTTTTCTATGACTCATTGTTTTCTCTTTTTTAAAAAAAAATTTTTGGTGGCTGGCCAGTATGGTGTTTTTCTCTTTGGGTATTGAACATCCTACCTTAGTTTGTTACTCAGTGGTAATAATGGGCTGATAGAAATTGAACCAATTCAAAATTAAATCTTCTCTTTATCTAAAAGTATGAGAGAAATATTGGTTAATTTTACCTGCTTGGTACACATTTCATTTACATGAACTTCTGACAATAATATGTGTCATTCCCTCACAGGAAAATATGACATTAATGAAAAATATCAGCTTGTCCCTGAGATCAAGTGCTTTAATATCTAATGTATGTCAGCAACAGGAAGATGGCAGATGATCTCTCTTTTAGATCCAGACACTATACTCAAATATATTATTCTTTATACACCCAAATAAGTATATTCAAATACACTATTAGAATGCTTGTCTCTAGTAATATACCTCCAGGAAACAGAGAAATAGAAGGTGGGGCTGAAAGGCAGGAGAAAAGACTTGGTGGATCTTGTATATATCTCATATCACCTTTGCTGGAGTTTGGAAATAAAAAGTCTAGCCAAGTGGTTTGAATAGTCCCTTTATTTTTTAAGGTTTACCCAGGTAAATTTAGAAAGAAGTAGTATAGTATCATGGTGGAGGGAACAGACTCTGTGGCTGGACTGTCTCTATTTGAATATGAAGTTAGCCATTTAACTAGCTGACTGATTTCAGGCAAATTATTTAACATCTCCATGCTCTGGTTTTCTCTTCTATACAATGAAGATCCTAATGAGACCTACTTCCTAGAGGATGGAGGACGTTGTGCATATAAAATGTAGAAATGCATGTGAAGTGCTTAGAAAAATGCCCAGCACAGATTAAACACTTGATGGTGTTTAATTATCACCACCAGATTTGTCATGAAGAAGGATGAGCCAGTTTTAACCATTGAGAAGGACAAGCCAGTTTTAGCAAAGGAAAGCACAAGATATTGGAGAAAAATAATTTTCTGTCAGCTGTCAATAGCAGGAAAATTCTTCTTACAGGTTTCCAGAGAAGGGATGACAGTGAAATAAATTTTTTTAAATCTTGTTTATTATTTATATGTTAAATTGTATATTTAAAACTATCATATAGTAAAATTGATTTTTTTTTATTTTGGTATACAGTTCTATGGATTTTAACACGTGTGGATTTGTATAACCACCACCACAATCAGAGTCAGAACTGTTGTATCACCAGAAAATATTCTCCCCATGCTGCCCCTTTGTAATCAAACCCTCCTTCACTCCTAACTCCTGGCAACCACTGATCTGTTCTCCTTCATAATAGTATTGACTTTTGGAGAATGTGATCTAAATGGAATAATATATAATGTAATTTTTTGAGACCAGTTTCTTTCAATTAACATAATGACTTTGAGGTTCACCTATAATGCAGAATTAATACTTTGTTCCTTTTCATGGCAAGGTGGCATTACCTGTTATTATGGATTGAATAGTGCCCCCCTACCCCCAAAAGTTTAATGTGTTACAGGCTTGGTCCACACTGGAACGGTGTTAAGAGGGTGGAAAGTCCTATATGATAATTGAAAGCTGGGGCCTGTAGAGGTGATTAGATTATAGAACCATGCCTTAGTGAGTGGATTAATAATGGTGGTCAGGGGAGTGGTTCTGAGGGCTTTAAAGGGAGAGCACATGAAGACTCTCTCTCTCTCTCTCTCTCTCTCTCTCTGCTCCTCCATTTTTGCCTATGACATCCTGCATTGCTGCAGAGTCACCTCACCAGATCTGTTCCCTGGACTGTGGACTTCCCAGCCTTGAAAACTGTAAGCAATAAATTCTTTTTCTTACAAATTATCCAGTTCCAGATATTAGAAATGGACTAATATATAAAATTGGTACCAGAGAAGTGGGGTGTTGCTTACAACAAATAATTGAAAATGTGGAAGCGGCTTTGGAACTGGGCATTCAGAAGAGGCTGGAAGAATTTGGGCTAGAAAAAATATAGATGCTGGCAAAAGTTTAGAGGACAAGAAAAGCAGAGAAAGTTTGGAATGTCTTAGAGACTGGTTAAATGGTGGGAGCAGAATGCTGATAGAAATATGGACAGTAAAGGCCATTCTGAGATCTCAGGTGTAAATGAGAAGGACCTTACTGGAAACTGGAGCAAAGATCACCCTTGCTCTGAACTGGCAAGGAACATGGCTGCATTTTGTTCATGCCTAAAAGCTTTATGAAATGTGGAACTTCAAGGTGCTGACCCTAGATATTTGGCTTATGAAATTTCTAAGTAGCAAAGCATTAAGGAGGCTGCATGGGTACTTGTAACAGCCTATGCTGAGTTATGGTGGCAAAGGCACAACATAAAGTCAGAATTTAACAGGGAAGAAGAGAATAAAGGTTTGGAAAATTTGCAGCCTTGCCCTGTGGTAGAGAAGCAGAGAGCATTTCAGGAGAAAAATGCAGTAGTGTTAGGAAGATTACTACAAAAGAAAGGGATTATCAAGAGAAGGGGGAAAAGCCTTGAAGGCGATGCAGAAACCTCTGGGGCCAACTCTCCCATTTCAGGCCCAGAGGCCTAGGGAGACAGAATGGTCTCAGGGAACAGGCCTGAAGCACCCTCTATGGGCTTGCTGCCCAAGGCCACCTTGAGAAGCTGCTTTGAGCACCAGCACCCCAGCTGTTTTGGCTGCTGCTCCAGCTGTGGCTAAATTGGCCCCAGGTGTGGCTGGACCTGCAGCTTTGGAAAATACAAGTCAAATGCTTTGGTGGCATCTACATGGTGTTAAGTCTGCAGGCTGGCAGAATGTCAGAGTTGTGGAGGCTTGGGAACCTCCACCCTGATTTGAAAGGATGTATGGAAAAGCCTGGGTGCCCAGGAAGAGATCTGTCACAGGGGTGGATTCACTGCATAGAGCCTTCACTAGAGAAATGCAGAGAGAAAAATGCAGCAGAAAGACCCCAACAACACCATGTCTACAGGAGCTGTGAGAGAGGGACTGCCATGGAGACCCCAGAATTGTGGAGCTACTAGTGTGTAAAGCCAGCCTGCAAGAGCTGAAGTGTGGCCTCAGGCCAGGAAAGCCATAGGAGCAGAGCTGCCTGAGGACTTGGGGGCCCAACCCTCACACTGGCATGCAGAGAGTATCGAACATGGAGGCAAGGTACGTGATTCAGTAGCTCTGAGATTTAATGCCTGCCCTGCTAGGTTTTGGACTTGTTTGGGATCGATTACACCTTTCTTTTGGTCTCCTTCTCCCATTTGTAATAGGAATATGTACCCTATGCTTGTCCCACCATCATATTGTACCTTGGAAGTAGAGCACTTGCTTTGATTTCACAGATGGGACTTTGGACTTTGGACCTTTTGAGTTGAAACAAGTTAAGCCTTTGGGGATGGGTTGAACATATTTACCTGTGAGAAGGACATGACCTTTGGGGTCAGGAGAGGAATGCTGTGGATTGACCGAATTATCTCACTCAAAGTTCGTATGTTTGAAGCCTTTTGAGTTGAAACAAGTTAAGCCTTTGGGGATGGGTTGAACATATTTACCTGTGAGAAGGGCATGACCTTTGGGGTCAGGAGAGGAATGCTGTGGATTGACCGAATTATCTCACTCAAAGTTCGTATGTTTGAAGTTTAATTCCCACTGTAACTGTTGAGAGTGGGAAATCCTACTATGGTAATTGAAAGGTGGGGCCTTGAAGAGGTGATTAGATTGTAGGACCATGCTGTAGTGAATGGATTAATGATGGTGGTCAGAGGCATCGCTCTGAGGGCTTTAAAAGGAGAGCATGTGAGAGTCTCTCTCCCTCTGCTCCACCATTTCCTGCCATGTGAGACCCCTGCATTGCTATAAAGCCACCACCAAGAAGACCCTCACCAGATGTGTTCCCTGGGCTTTGGACTTCCCAGCCTCCAAAACTCTAAGCAATAAATTTTGTTTTCTTATAAATCACCCAGTTCCAGGTATTTTGTTATAGGCAACAAAAACAGACTAATACACATGGTATGGATACACCACAGTTTGTCTAATCATTCACTTTTCAAAGACATTTAAGGATAAAGCCGTTATAAATGTTTGTGTATAAATTTTTGTGTGAACATAAGTTTTTATTTCTCTTCAGCACATACCCAAGAGTTCCAGGGTGGCTGAACCATTTTGCATTTCAGCAAAATATGAGAGTTCCAGTTGCTCCACATCCTCTCTAGCACTTGGTATTGTCAGTAATTTTTTAAAAATTGTAGTTATTCTCATAGATGTGTAGTGGTATCTAATTGTAGTTTTAATTTACATTTTCCTAATAGCTAATGATGTTGAGCATTTCATGGGTCTGTTCTCCTTATAACCTCCTTAATGAAGCATCCTTTCCAGTCCATTGCCCATATTTTAATAGGGTTGTTTGTGTTCTAATTGTTGAATTTTGAGAGTTCTTTATATTCAAGATACAAGTTATTTGTTGCATATGTGATGACAAATATTTGTTGGATATGTGATAATAAATATTTGATAGATATGTGCAAATATTTTCTTCCAGTTTTCATTCTATTATTAGTGTCTTTCACAGAGCAAATATTTTAATTTTGATAAAGTCCAATTTTTGTTTGTTTGTTTGTTTTTTAATGAATTATGCTTTTGGTGTTATGTCTAAGAAATCTTTGCCTGGCACCCAGATCCTGAAGATTTTATCCTGTATTTTTTCTAAAAGTTTTATACTTTCATGATTTACATTTAAATCCATGATCCATTTTGAGAACATAGAAGGACTTCAACAGATGTTAATGCTTTCTCCCAACTGCCCTTTGAACTACTGTAAGACATAAATAAGAGCAGAGATTCAGTTTCCATTTCTTTTGGGTCCTGTATTTGTAACTTTATACTTCAGTTGGAGACGTAGAAACTTCAATAGTCAGAGAATAGAACAACTTTAATAAGTGAATTTCAACTACATTAATGAGAGCCCAATAGAGATTCCATTAATATTTAAAAAGCTATTAAATGCATGGACATTTTTAAAAGGGAAGTTTAATAACATGTAGTTAGCTGATAATATTTTTTCTTAGCTTCATGAATATATATTTATTGTCCATCTGGGTTGCTTTTTGTTTGTCTTTTCTATTTCAAACAGAACTTTTATCTAGAATTTCCAAAGGTCTGACGTTATATTGAAATTTGGATTCAGTAATGTAGCTTTTTTCTAAGTTTGATAAAGCCTTTTTCCTTTTCCAGTTCTAAAAGCAAAACTATTTTTAACAGTTTCACCAGAACCATCAAAATAACCTTTCACAAAAACAACTTTTGATTAAGGTAATTTCTTGCCTCTTTGCAGAGAGTTGAGAAATAAAGCAAAATTGTCCACGTGTTAGGAAACTAAAATTGAATGCAGCAAGAAGTCCAAATATTAGTGTTTTTTCCTGTTGGGCTAAATAAAGCTTCTCCTGATTCTTCAATGTTTCCTATAACATGTTAGAACCAGAGTTACATGGTTAAAATCTCTTTACTCTGGTAGTTTGGCAGTTTGGTTTCCATCATCACTTACTCTGCTATAAAAGAGAATTGATCACAAGTTGTTTTAGTCTCTTGGAGCATTTTCACGGGTAAATAAAGTTGAGAGTTAATGGCTTCTCATTCAAAACAGAACAACCACAATATCAACCAGTATATGTCTAAAAATTCTAGGATGCATTGTTTAGATATTGATAGTAGAAACTGACCTTAGCTAGGAGGAGAAAGGTGTGGATTGGACTGATTTAGAAGGTCTACAGTATCACCATGGATCTGAGCGGAATTTATCAGGCAATTTTTATCTGGGGAAGACTGGATAGAAACAAAATCCAGCTTCAGTTACTATCATAACTATCATCCTACGGAAGACTGGATAGAAACAAAATCCAGCTTCAGTTACTATCATATCAGGGGAATTTTATTTTGTGAAGATGAATTCCCTTGTGGAGGCTATGTCTTTGATTTGTAAGGTTTTGTTCACGTAAAGAATCTTTTACTGAAAATTGTAAACATGGGGAAAAAAGATTCAGAGAAAAGAGAAGGATTTTTAATAGTTCTGTAGTATCTGCTTTTCTATATCAAAACCCTGGGAAACCTATTCAATAAGAGAAGGTTGCTTTGTAAACAACAACCTTCATGGCAAAGATTTGATTATCTTTGAGGATACTTTCATCAAGCTGTGATAAACTAATAAGTTTCCCTTCTCCATGTTAGGGAAATATCTCAATAGTTATCATATTGAAATTGCATGTTTCTGTCACCTGAGGACTTTATTGTTACATTTCTCTTCAATAGTTTGAATGAATTCTGTAAACATTAGATTGATGACCAGTTTCTCATATGTGGAAACTCAAACCTTTATGTGCTTCCGAGCTTAAATCTGCAGAAACACATTGAGAGTCTTCTGGGTAATACAAAGAGTCCTTAATAATTAGAAACCCTGGTTTCTACACTGGACTCTGCTGTGAGATAGCTTTATAAGCTTGCACCTCAGTTTTCTATAATGTGCATTTTGGAGGTAGTCAAATAATTCGTTTAAGTACAAGCATTACCAACGAATAATTGTGATCTGGGGGCAAATTATTTAACTAATATAATCCTTACTTTCTTTATCTTTAAAAAGGTGAAAATTGTCCTTGGCATGTCTACCTAGTAAAATAGAGATAATTTATGTAAGAGTGCTTAGAGAACTCCCAGTTTCTACAGGAATATAAGGTATTATGATTTAGAACTAAAGCTATGTTGAAAGATAAGACTGGCTTGGGCCATATCTATACTACAGTGATGGTATCTATGGTGACGCAATTAAAATGACCAGTGCTTCTAGATTGTTGTTATTTGCACTGTTGTACAAATAAATCCTGCTTTTTCTGAAAGCTGTGCCAGGTTTTGGAAACAATGTTTGCTGCTGAGTGGTTAAAGATAGCTTTGGACATAAACTCAGCTTTTGGCACACAGAAGTCTTCCACAAAATATTGCTTACCAAAGAGCAATAAAGTATTACCACAAAGTATTGTTCACAGAGCAGGATCTGCCCTTGCATTTCTTACACTGGAAAATTTTCACAATCCGTGTCTTTGGCTGCACAATGGAATGGTGCACTTGAGATGAGGAGAACATGAGCCTTTTTTATTCTAGTGAGGTGAGTGATCCTTTGTTTGGGTTTTCCAGCATGGTTCCCTGTTATGAATGGCACTGAAATCCCCATAGGAGCAGAAAGAACTTCCTAGGCCATTAGGTAACCAGGCAATGGTAGGTAGATACTAGGTGAGAAGGACTAGAGGTGGCCTGGAGTCTGCTGTCATTGGGATTTCTGAAACATGGATACAGGGCTACAGGTCAGGTCTCCAAAATCAGCAATTTAGAATTAGGCAGGGACTCAGCCTCAGGCAGCTTCAGCAGGGCCAGCCAGGACACAAGGAATGCTGTACAGGAGCACTAGTTCTTTTCATCCTGATCATCTCAGACATGCTTTTTTGGTAATTTCCCTGAGCACTACTGCTGGTCTTAAATGATTGGGATCAGCTCATGTAGACCTGGATATCCTAAGGGGGATGGAGCATTCCTGTTCCCATAGGTTTCTTTGGTCTCTACCCAGAGGAAGTTTCTACTTCTCTTTGGATTCCTTGGTTGTCAACTCCCAGGGTAGGGAGTCTGGGGTAGTCAAAAGACATTCTCCTCAGCTGTGGTCTCAACCTCCACACCCAGGCACCAAATATATAGCTGTGGCTAGAGTCTGAAGTATGAGGATCTTAATGGGCAATTTCCACAGTCAGGTATAATAGCCCCATTAATCAGAATGCAAGTGACCGACTTCTCTCAACAGTGTTCCTCATTTTATATGTATATTTGCACTACTCATTTTTGTTCACATTTCAGTTTGTTCTGAAGAAAACAACCAGCCTTAATTGCCACTGCTAAAACTTGAAATTAAATATTTCCTTTTCATAATATAATTTAATGTTCTTCATTTTTACCCTCCAAGTTCTTACATATGGCAGGCACTGAATTCTACATGATTAAATAATTGGAGTGGAAGATGCAGTGAAAAAATGACTCGTAGAGAACTCTTCAAAATTCCTATCAGGGGTTATAGTTGTACACACTGAATAATTATGGCTTTTCTCCGTACAGGTCTAAAGTAGGAAGACTCTTCAAAGATTTCTTTTCCAGTGTGTAGATTATTCAAGTGACTGTTTTCACTCTTATCAGATTTATTTTTTAATTCTTTTCTTTCTTGAACCCTAACTTAGTAAGAAGGTAAAAGTAATCAAGTAACAAAGTAAATAAGCATTCATTCATTTTGCTGTTAGCAAAACTGTAGAAAGTTTTGATAGAAAATAGCAAAGCTAATAACTAAATTTAGGTATTGATATTACTTGGGAGTTTTCTTCTTTCTATTTATTAATGTATTAATTCTATCTAGAAATCAGCAGAATGCAAATAAGGCAGTATAAAATGTATATATGTGGAACAAATAGCTTAATGATGATAATTTGGAAAAAAGGGAGGGGGAAACTAACAAGATAAAGTGGCAAGACAATTGGATTTGGAATCAGAAAATCTGAATATGAGTCCCATGTGTTCCAGTCACTAACACTTAAATTCTCTAAACCTCAGTTTATTCATGATAAAGTGGAGCCCCAAATCCCTAGCTGTATGACTGGGTTACTGTGGAAAAAAAATGGAATAAAATAAATGAAAGTACTTTTAAATTCAAAGGCATGAGAATGTGAAGTAGTGTTACTGCAGTGCCTTGGGATAAAGTGGTATGTCCCACTTAGAAGAAACACACAGGAGATATAAGTGAAGAACAGCATTCCATGTCTATTTAAATTACACATCAACCTCCCTTTATATGATTAGAATTCATAACAACTCAAAATGCAAAAAAAAAAAAAAAAAAAAAAATAGACCTTGGGCGTTACTTCTAAGTCTTCTGTTAATTCATTGAGTAAACTTTGTCAAGTTGCTTGAACTCCCTGGGATTATTAGGATGAATTACCCCATATTCTACACTTTTCCTAACTTGCAGTCTCATCTTTACTCAGTGGGCAGAGTTCTATAAGCCACATACACAGCCAGATATCTGACTTAGGATGGATTCCCTGGGGATTCAGACCCTGAGACAAGAACTTGAGTCTAAGCAGTTTATTTGGGATATGATTCTAAGAAGCACTGGTTGTGGGGTAGAGAAATGAGTCAGGGAAGGACAAGAAGTCAATACAGAGCATATTCATGAGCAGGTGAGCTCTGCAGACAGCTGGGGCTCTGTCCCTCTGGGGACCTCTGGGGGACTATATAGGAAACGTCAGAGTTGTTCCATCTGAGGAGAGAGGCAGTTGGCTTATTTTTCCTCCAATTCTTTCTTTCATTAGGTGAGGGCTCCTCTTGGGGCAGCAACTCCCCAGTCCTCTGGACTGCTATACACACTGGCCAAGCATGTCAGAGACATCACACAGTGACATGTCACAAGTGCCTGCACAGGGAAACCATCGGAACACACGAGGAGGGTGAATGCCAAGGAGATTCAGGTAGGGTCATGACAGCAGATGTTACAATACTGTAGCTCACAGGGAGATGCACTGTTCACATCCCACTTCAAGACAAGCGAGCTGCTCAACTTAAGAGAGGTCTGCTGACAGCCTCCAAATGTTAGTGCCTTCAGGATCCTCCTCAGTTTTGGAGCTGAGGTACTGCAATTCTTGGGGCAGCCTCCAGCCTATAACTGGGCAAGGCTGGTACAAGGACTGTCTGTTTCTGCCCAGAGAAGGACTCCTCAAGCTCCCCATGGAAGAGACTTTCTTAGGTTCATCCTAGCCTGACAGCTCACTCCACCCGTCAACCAGCAACAAATACCTAATTTTAAAGACAGGCTTAAAAAATGTCAAACTTGGAACTTAAACCAAAGAAGCATCTACCTTACATGGGTCAGCAGCAAGGTTGGACTGGTAGAACCATTTATACAGTAGGACTACATAAGACGAAGACCACTTCAAATATATCATCGAAAATTAGCAGATAAAAGCACAACCAGTGAAAACAGAATGAAAAACACACCAACTGGAAGAAATAAACGATAGACACTGGAGGGTTATTAGACACTGACTGAATACTTGATGGGGTTAATGGAATTTTCTTCTCTAGGTAGTTTTTAAATAATGGATTATCTATTTCATTGAGCAGCTGTCATTGTCAAAAGCCTTGTTACAGATAGTGGTTTTTGTTGCTGTTTTTTTGTTTTTTTATCTTACAGATGACTGTATCTCTTAAAGAAAATAGCAGAAACGTTCAAGACTCAATAGCACGTCAGTGTATTTAAACACATAGCATTATAATAGCATGAACGGCTTGAGCAAGAATCTGTATTTAGAGTTAGCTGCTTGAATGGAAGGAAAGAAAAGGAAAGTAATATGTTTGAGAGTCTATTGCATGCCAGAAGCTCTAGCAGGTGCCTTCATTTATTCATTCAGCAAATGTTTTTTTGAGCATACACTATTTTTCAGGCACAGTTCTAGGTATTGGGTTATATCAGCAAATGAACGTTCTACAATTTCCTGCCATTGTAGAGATTATATTCTAGAGCAAGAAAACAGACAATAAATATTAAAGTAAAATAAGTCTATGATAAAGTATCTTAGAAGGTGATACATAATATGTAAGAATGAAAAGAACAGAGAAACTGAGAGTTTCTGGTAGGGTGTGGGTTGGAATTTAAGTAAGGTAGGCAGAGTAGGCTTCACTGAGAGGACGACATTTGGGCAAAGACTTGCATGAGATGTGGGAATTAGCTCTGTGGATAATTGCAAAAGGCGAGTTCAAGGCCTAGGAAATAGTGCAAAGATATCGTATGTCAGAGGAACAACCACAAGTTCTGATGAGGAAACAGAGGCTTTTAAAAATTAAATATGTTTTCCAGCTTTCATATCCAATGACCTTAGGTTCTCACCCAAATCTATCTGCCTCCACAACCCACCCTCTTCTTGCTGATTCTGGCTATAGCTTTCTATAAAGTGGAGGAAAATCACTTTCATTTCAACCTTCTAGAGACTATTCCTTTCTCTTATAACCATCAACCAGATAAAATTTGAGATAATTGTCTGGCTGTAATCTATAGTCACATCTACAAATGCAAATATAATTTTTTTCTTTGAGGTATCAGAATATTCATAAATACAATGAGCTAGATCAGAAAATATTCATAGAGCTCAAGAAATATTACTGGCAATCACATTGTATGTGTGGTTTTACCTGTTTTTTTTTTTTTGTTGTTGTTGTTTTTCTCCAAAACAAGTATTAAATGGTAAATGGTAAGCATGACTTAAGTAGGTCTCTAGGAAACCAAACAACTAGGCAGAGAGTCATTTTCACAGAACCAACCGGTAGGCCTGATCAGCTGTTTTGGGTATGTGGACACTTGCTGAATGTAACCATCTCAATCCAAGCTGCATATTCAAAGTGACATATTTCATAACTTCCCCCAGTGAATAAGTGTTTACTTTTTCCATTGTAACCAATTCCAGGAGCTTTTACCTGAAACTAGCAACATCTCAGCTTGCTTGATCAGAAGTGTTCAAAAGACACACATTTAGCACAATTAAAAATATACCCATTGACCAAACTTGCCAGAGAGAAATTTTTATTACAAACTGGACAGTTCCACATTCCCATAAAAAAAAAAAAGACAACTAGCATTTGAATATTTTTAATCTATTTTAACCATCTCTCATGCTATATTTTGGATTTTTGTTTGTTTGTTTGTTTTTTGTTTTCTTTCCACTCGTGAACTCCAGAATACAATATTTCAATATTTCCTATAGCACAACCCTGGAATTAGAAGTGTATTAAATTGAGGTTGTCAGCATCCCCTTGATATGAGAATAAAGCTGAAAAGCATATAGTTATGATATGCATCTTACATAATAGGTATAATGAATTTTTTGATGTGATTCTTTTTATGCACAAAGTGAAATTTTTGGAGTTCCTTAGAAAATAGGTACTGTGTTCTTTGAAATTACATTACGTAATCTACAGAACAAAGATAAGACTTACCGCATTTCCAACACAACTTTTCCCAGAAAGTTCCAAATGTGCTAATGATGGAAACTCATTAATCTTTCTATTCTCCTTTTAGTAGTTAAGGGTCAAATATTATTTTCTTGATTTCACAGACAAGGCCCCAGGCCCAGCCTCTGTCTGTTCAATGACAGACAGGTGCCCAAAAATGAAATCTGTCATCACAATATTGCATTCCCTAAGTTTAAGTCGCTGTTTTTCACCTTCACCTTCCAACACTGCAATTTATTTTGTCTTTGGAAAGCATACAAATACACACCCACACCCACACCCACCCACACACACACACCCACACACACACACTCACACACACATTTTTTTCCTGTCTTCAAAACAAGGATTTGCTGTGGAGGTTACTCTTGTGCTGAAACAATTGTTTTCAAAAATGAGTGGAGGCCATTTCTAGCCTCGGTTTTGCAAAAAAATGATACATTGATAATATTCAGTGCTGGCCAGAGTATAGAGAAATGGTTACTTTGAAACATTGTTGATGGAGAAATGAATTGCCACAAGTTTAGAGGAGGGTTAACTGGAAGTTCCTATTGAAATAAATATATTCATACACTTTTGCTTTGGGAAATCTATTCTACAGAAAGAAAAGCACCAGTCTGTAGGATACATGCACAGACATATTAATTTTATCATTATTTGTGATGCTCATGGGCAAACAAACAAACCAAAAAACAGAAAAAATATAGTTTTTCATCAATTGAATAAATGAATAATTTCTAACTCATTCATTCTGTGGAGTATTAGATAAGCATTGAAATAACAAATTAGTTCTATAAATATTTACCTGGAGGAATAAGCATGTAAATTAAATTAAAAGTCCAAACTGAAAATAATATGTATACCATGATCAATCTTTTAAATGGAAAAAACCAACACCTGTAAAGAAATATGTATTTGCCTACATATTTATATGGATGGAGAAAAGTACAGAAGAATCAACCCCAAATTGTTCATTGTAACAAACTCTGTGCCTCTGTTGGTAAAGCTGGGGAGAGCTGTAAAGAAATATGTATTTGCCTACATATTTATATGGATGGAGAAAAGTACAGAAGAATCACCCCCAAATTGTTCATTGTAACAAACTCTGTGCCTCTGTTGGTAAAGCTGGGGAGAGGCAGTGCCCAGGAGATCTAGGATTTTATTTTAGTCAGCCTCTCTGCGTGAACATGTATTACTTTTGAAATTTGAAATAAATATCTGATCAAAAAAGTTTTTAAGGGAGAATGTGAAAAAAGAAACAAGACTAATACAGCACAATGAGGTAGAAAGATAGAAGTTTCGGAGCCTGCCATATTGAGTTGATAACCCCAATTTTGCTATTTGTAGCTGTGTAATGCTGGACATATCACTAGCTCCTCTGATGATCACTTTCATGGTATAAAATGGAGATAATACCTACTTCTATGTAGAGCACAGGCATACTGCCTGGCAGGCTGTAGGCACAAAACAAATGCTAGTTGTTATTCCTGGAGGGAGAAAGTTTTCCAGGTGGGAGTAGAAAGAAGCAGGAGATAACAGGTTGGGACATAGATTTTCCTTGGGATCTGCAGGTCAATTCACAGAATTAGGAATTTGGGACTACAGTCTCAGGACGAAGCCTGCTGAGACACGCTTACAGACTCAGGGTGTTTGAAGGAAAGTCCTTCTCTGAGCAGCCCTGGACTCTCAGGCTGGAAGTTGAGTGAAACAGACAGATGATTCCTGCAGGTCCTGCTATTCATTAGCCATGAGAACCAAATGGCAAACTGTTGATCTCTCTGGAAATTAAGACTCACATTGAAAGATGTTTCGGTTTGTGATTTGGAAAGGAGGGCCAGTTGTGCTGCTTCTAGGGTTGCAATGCAAATGAGGGAGAATGTGAAAAAAGAAACAAGACTAATACAGCACAATGAGGTAGAAAGATAGAAGTTTCGGAGCCTGCCATATTGAGTTGATAACCCCAATTTTGCTATTTGTAGCTGTGTAATGCTGGACATATCACTAGCTCCTCTGATGATCACTTTCATGATATAAAATGGAGATAATACCTACTTCTATGTAGAGCACAGGCATACTGCCTGGCAGGCTGTAGGCACAAAACAAATGCTAGTTGTTATTCCTGGAGGGAGAAAGTTTTCCAGGTGGGAGTAGAAAGAAGCAGGAGATAACAGGTTGGGACATAGATTTTCCTTGGGATCTGCAGGTCAATTCACAGAATTAGGAATTTGGGACTACAGTCTCAGGACGAAGCCTGCTGAGACACGCTTACAGACTCAGGGTGTTTGAAGGAAAGTCCTTCTCTGGGCAGCCTTGGACTCTCAGGCTGGAAGTTGAGTGAAACTGACAGATGATTCCTGCAGGTCCTGCTATTCATTAGCCATGAGAACCAAATGGCAAACTGTTGATCTCTCTGGAAATTAAGACTCACATTGAAAGATGTTTCGGTTTGTGATTTGGAAAGGAGGGCCAGTTGTGCTGCTTCTAGGGTTGCAATGCAAATGAGAAAGCTGAGAAGAGAAGGGGAGGGCGGGGAACTGAGGCAGAGAGAGAGAGAGAGAGAGAGAGAGAGAGAGAGGAATCCTTTGTGTCAGCCAACAGAAATTATTAAATTGGGCAACCATCCCTGTTAATGAGCTTCTGGGTAAATTACTGCTGGAAAAAATTCATTCTAGCCCTTCTGTGCTCTACCGTGATGGCTTATGGTTTATTCTCAAAAGCTACCAGCCTCAAGATAAAACCCAAGGCAAAGGTAAAACTAAAACTTGTGGATAAAAGAATGTGCAGATGACCTCACTGCAGAACTGGAAGAAACCAACCTAGTACAATTAGCCCACGGGGATCAGGATTACAGATGGCAACATGCCAAAGATTAGCGGTAACCACCAGAGGCTAGAAAAGACAAAGAAGGCTCCTCCCCTAAGGCCTTCAGAGAGAGCATGACCCAGCCAATACTTGACCAAACGTCTAGCCTCCAGAATTATAGGACAGTAAACTCACGCTGTTTATTAAGCCAGCCAGCTTGTGGTACTTTATTAAGGATCTCTAGGAAACTAATACAGATTTTGGGACTCTGGAGGTCCAAATAACCCAAGATATGGCCTTTCCTTTCAGGGTGAAACTTTGGGACTTATGATTAGAGAGGTTTGTTATTGGTTTAAGAAAAACATCAAGACTCCGCTATCTTATTATAGACAGACCATGCATATCATTATTCTAAAACCCACTGCAAAAAGGAGGTGGGAGAAGAGACATAATTATATATTTATATCCCTGTTTTACTAGTGCTAGTCTGTGGATCTCTGGCAGGAAATTTTTTCCAATGAATTAACTTACACATTTTTATATTTAAATATCAGAGATTATAAAATAAACTTTTAACAAGAATCTAGTAATGCTCCCTAATTGAGTCTGCTGTCCTTTACAGTTCTATTGAGTTGACCTTCTTCTAGGTAGCCATGGAGGTTTCTTGTCAGATGCAGTTCTTGATAGAATGCATCTGGCTCATTTCAAGGCTTTTATCACTATTTATGGATAGATTTGAGTCTTTATTTCAGCACAGACTTAAAGGAATTTTTATAAGTAGTCTTTATAGGGACTTTGCTTTCCTTCAACATAT
>NW_007728192.1:64608-65482 GCF_000696425.1 Galeopterus variegatus | reverse complement strand
ACAGACTTAAAGGAATTTTTATAAGTAGTCTTTATAGGGACTTTGCTTTCCTTCAACATATTGTGCAAAATACTAGACCTTGCTGTACTTGCTTATCTTCATGGTGGCCTTTTAATTTTTTCTTGAACTTGAACTTCACAGTAGCATAAATATTGTGCTTTCTTTGCCTGCTGGGTTTTTGTTTTTTTGTTTATTTGTTGTTGTTGTTGTTTTCACTCTAGTTGCATTTAGATTCTGCTCCTTGGCAGACAGAAGGTATCGTGTACCACCATAACACTTTCTGTCCAACCACATAAAACTCCCTTTAACATCCTCAGCTCAATGCACACCTACTACACCTATAGCAAAAGATGACCTGGCTTTAGCTAACCTATCTTGCCATTTCCCACTGTAACAAATAATAGAATAATTGTTTATTCTCATTAAATTGTTAGACTTACCCTTATACTACACATAGAACCTGTTATTTCTGAATAAGATTAATGCTTTGGATTCCTTTAATTTGCCATGAAATAATGTTCCAGTTAAGGTGCTACCTTTTATTTATTCCAATAGAAATAACTTCAGTCAAAAGTATCACCACAAAAAAATGTCAACAAAGTGAGGTAATGGATATGTTAATTAGCTTGATTCAATCACATCACACTGTATACATACATCAAAACATCACATCATACTCCATAAATGTAATAAAAGTATGATTTGTCAGTTAAAAATAATGTAAATTTAAAAACAGAAATACCTTCAGATATAAGCCTAACATTATTCATTAATAGGGCAATAAAATGAAACAAAATCTTGACATCAGTCTTGTTATCAGTCACCCCAACTCATAGGAAAAATTGCCTTTGTATTTATGTCCTAAACCTGGAAA
>NW_007728192.1:56118-63717 GCF_000696425.1 Galeopterus variegatus | reverse complement strand
GATATTTTATTACACCAACTTGGCTAAGCTGTAACCACCTTTTTCACAATTTCCCTCCCTGTATGGTTCTGGGTAAGGTTTTGCCACAGAGAAATTAGTGGGAGACTTGGAAGGAGGGAGGTGGAAATGAACTAGCTGCCTTTGTGACCTGAAGGTCTGTGTAGGGTGCCAGGTGCTGCTGCTGATCTGCTGACCAATTTGTTGGGGTGGGGCAGCCCCCATTGCCTGATCTTCTCCTGCAGCATCTCTGAGTCCTGGGTCACTGTGTGGAAATAGCAAAGGGTTGACAAATAAAAATACAGGATGCCCAGGTAAATTTAAATTTAAGATAAACAACAAATAATATTTTTTTAGTGTGAGTGTGTCCATACAATATTTGGAGCATACTTATACTAAAAAACTGTTGTTTATCTTAAATTCAAATTTAAATGGGTTCCCTTATTTCATCTGGCAATCTCAAAAGGGTGCTTCCTCCTTCTGTAGATACAGCGCATTGCTGAAATTGCAGGTAGTGCGAGCTAGATGTAGGTCCCCACTTCATCCTCACTTCACTTTGCTTCCTGCCAGCCCTGCTGACCAGTGGTGACTTCCAGAAGCAGGGACAATCACCTTCCATACACTTATTCATCAGCTCCCAATGGGTACAAGTCTAATCCATATAATAAATCTCTTCTTTCTTGTCACCTATGGTAGTTGTGTTTCCTTGACTGAACTCTGATATAAGAATTAATTTAACGAAGTA
The DNA here is from genome assembly GCF_000696425.1 of Galeopterus variegatus. NCBI lineage: Eukaryota > Metazoa > Chordata > Mammalia > Dermoptera > Cynocephalidae > Galeopterus > Galeopterus variegatus. The sequence goes on along the minus strand of NW_007728192.1, from coordinate 62,975 downwards.
CACTTCCCCAACTAGAATGCAATCCTTGGCATCAAGGCCAAATATCAAAGTTTTTAAATATCTCTTTCCCTAGCACATGTATTAGTTTCCTAGGTTTGCTATAACAAACTACCACAACTGGGTGACATAAAACAACAGAAATTTATTCTCTCACAGTTCTGAAGCCTAGAAGTCCAAAATGAAGGTGTTGGCCTGAGTGTGCTCTCTCTGAAGTCTCTAGGAGAGGATCCTTCCTTGTCTCTTCCAGCTTCTGGTGGCCCCGGGAATTCCTTGGCATGTAGCTCTATAACTCTAGTTTCTGCCTCTGTCTTCACAGACCTGCTCTATGTGTCTGTCGTCTCCTCTGTTTCTTATAAGGACACTAGTCATTGGATTTAGGACCCATCCAGGTAATCTAAGATGATCTCATCTCAATATTTTAAACTTTGTTATATCTGCAAAGGCCCCTTTTCCAAATAAGATTGCATTCACATGTTCCAGGGCTTAAGACATGGGCATGTCTTTCTGGGGTCATCATTCAACCCACTACAGCATCTAACATAAGTTTAGACCTCAGTAAATGTGTGTTGACTAATTGAATTAATGATTACATGCCTGGAATTATGCTTTCTGTCTCTTTGCTGAAAACCTTCTACCATATTGGAAGGAGCCCAAAACTGGGAACCTGGTTTCTACATAAATTCGCAAGTCAAGATAGTTATTTTTGAGCTTCTATTTTCACACCTAAAAAAAGAGAGAAGCATTACATTTTCCATCCAGCTTTATATGTGACAAAAATAATGAGAGGTAATATTGGATCTTTTGGAGCCTGCTTGAATTCAATCACAGTGATCCCTTTTACTAACTAAGAAATGGAGCATTTCACTTATCAGCTGTATTTTTTTCTTCTCCCCTTTGCTATGTAGCTCATGTGAGCTGAGCATCTTTGGGGGATAGGTGGGCACCACAGTCAACACAATGGAAAGCAAGAGAGCCAGGGTTTAAAACGAGTTAGGTTGTTTCCAAGAGCAACGAAAACTGAACATCTCTCACATGTTCACTTGTGTCTGCTTAATGACCTGTTAAGTCAATAATATGGGAGGAAGTATGTCTCTGCTAGATTGTCCTTTCTCTCTCTATTTTTTTTTTCTTCTTTTTTTTTTTTTTTTTTTTTTTTTTNGTCTAGGAAGAGACCAAAATGTTCAGCTTAGTTCTAATACATTAGTAACTCTTTCCTTTGGAACTTACATACCCCATCTGGGTCCCAGCTCCCTCACTGAAAAAATGAATGGGCTGGAGTTCACAACTTTTACAATTTAAAACTATTTCTACTCTACGGAAAAGAATAAAAGTGGCAAAAATGATTTTTCTGGAGCAGAAGTTATTTATTATCCATTCTAAACTCTTTTCTTGAAGATAGGGTTTTGATATTTTATTACACCAACTTGGCTAAGCTGTAACCACCTTTTTCACAATTTCCCTCCCTGTATGGTTCTGGGTAAGGTTTTGCCACAGAGAAATTAGTGGGAGACTTGGAAGGAGGGAGGTGGAAATGAACTAGCTGCCTTTGTGACCTGAAGGTCTGTGTAGGGTGCCAGGTGCTGCTGCTGATCTGCTGACCAATTTGTTGGGGTGGGGCAGCCCCCATTGCCTGATCTTCTCCTGCAGCATCTCTGAGTCCTGGGTCACTGTGTGGAAATAGCAAGGGGTTGACAAATAAAAATACAGGATGCCCAGGTAAATTTAAATTTAAGATAAACAACAAATAATATTTTTTTAGTGTGAGTGTGTCCATACAATATTTGGAACATACTTATACTAAAAAACTGTTGTTTATCTTAAATTCAAATTTAAATGGGTTCCCTTATTTCATCTGGCAATCTCAAAAGGGTGCTTCCTCCTTCTGTAGATACAGCACATTGCTGAAATTGCAGGTAGTGCGAGCTAGATGTAGGTCCCCACTTCATCCTCACTTCACTTTGCTTCCTGCCAGCCCTGCTGACCAGTGGTGACTTCCAGAAGCAGGGACAATCACCTTCCATACACTTATTCATCAGCTCCCAATGGGTACAAGTCTAATCCATATAATAAATCTCTTCTTTCTTGTCACCTATGGTAGTTGTGTTTCCTTGACTGAACTCTGATATAAGAATTAATTTAACGAAGTACACTTCCCCAACTAGAATGCAATCCTTGGCATCAAGGCCAAATATCAAAGTTTTTAAATATTTCTTTCCCTAGCACATGTATTAGTTTCCTAGGTTTGCTATAACAAACTACCACAACTGGGTGACATAAAACAACAGAAATTTATTCTCTCACAGTTCTGAAGCCTAGAAGTCCAAAATGAAGGTGTTGGCCTGAGTGTGCTCTCTCTGAAGTCTCTAGGAGAGGATCCTTCCTTGTCTCTTCCAGCTTCTGGTGGCCCCGGGAATTCCTTGGCATGTAGCTCTATAACTCTAGTTTCTGCCTCTGTCTTCACAGACCTGCTCTATGTGTCTGTCGTCTCCTCTGTTTCTTATAAGGACACTAGTCATTGGATTTAGGACCCATCCAGGTAATCTAAGATGATCTCATCTCAATATTTTAAACTTTGTTATATCTGCAAAGGCCCTTTTTCCAAATAAGATTGCATTCACATGTTCCAGGGCTTAAGACATGGGCATGTCTTTCTGGGGTCATCATTCAACCCACTACAGCATCTAACATAAGTTTAGACCTCAGTAAATGTGTGTTGACTAATTGAATTAATGATTACATGCCTGGAATTATGCTTTCTGTCTCTTTGCTGAAAACCTTCTACCATATTGGAAGGAGCCCAAAACTGGGAACCTGGTTTCTACATAAATTCGCAAGTCAAGATAGTTATTTTTGAGCTTCTATTTTCACACCTAAAAAAAGAGAGAAGCATTACATTTTCCATCCAGCTTTATATGTGACAAAATTTTTTTTTTTTTTTTTTTTTTTTTTTTTTTTTTTTTTTCTGTTTTCCATGGTTGGAGGAAATGTCCTGGGCTGCTATAACTTCAAAATTCAAAATTCTGATGTGCATGAATTTGTAATACTGTGTTTTATTTTTCTCTCTATATCTGCTGAGCATGACAGTATACTGAATCTTTTAATAGTATTCAATGGAAGTGGCTCCTGTGTAGCTAACAAGATAGTTGGAATAGGAGGTTTTTGTTCCTAAACTGATTCTGCCACATTTTCACCTGGGCTGTTAAGTTTGTCACTTAGATTCTTTGAACTTCAATTCCACATCTATTAATGGATGGTAATAATTCACGCTTTATAGAGTTGGTGTGAGAGATAACAAGATACCACAAGTGTAGAAGAGAAAGACGTTAAACTCAAGATAGGTGCCCACTGTGCTGGCCAAAATCTCCATCCCAAGGTCGCACAAACACATATTCTGCTATTCACAATTGCAGAGGATGAGACCCGAATTTCAGAGTAAGCAGTGCCCAGTCACTGATATATTCCCAGTGTTCAAACAGAAATGATAAATGCTACCTTTGGCAGAGATTTATCTGAAATTGTTGGCAAATTTTGTTGTAGAATAAAAGTCTGTTCCTGTGGCTTTATGCTGAAGCCTCCCACTTCTGCTGTCCCTAGATAGAGATGCAAGAATTTGAGACTATTTTTTTTTCTCCAAGCCCTCAAATGTACAAGTACACCCTAATGAGTTCACTGCATCAAAACACTGGTATTTCAACTAGTCAGTTCTCTTTTTATCCTTCTCTGACTTCAAAGGCATTGAAGGGCTGGGTTACTGGAAAGCACTGACGGGAGTAAGTGTGATCCCACTCTCTAAAAAGGATTGCCCAGTGGGAGTTCTCAGGTCCCTGAGCTCTGGTATCCCAATTTGGTGAGTTCTCTGGGAGTCTTCTGCATTGCCTTCTCTGTTGGCTGACTCTCCAGACTCCTCATTCCACCCTGTGCTCCTGTCCCCATTTCCTAATGCATCAGTCCACCAGACACAATAATGACTGCTCATGGAGGATGGCAAGGGAGGAGGTTCACGGTCACATCCATGTGCTAGGAGCTACATCAGATAGCCACATCTGATTGCATTTCATGAATTTAGACTTTCACAGCCTTTCTGGAAATATGGCTTTGTGTATCTTTAAGAGTGTAAAATATAATTTCGGGTTCTATGGTTTAGCTGCAATTGAGAAAACTTGTATGCCTCTTCACTCCACACCCTAACATGGGAAGCTGCTGACCCCACCACAGGTGGGCTAATGCATGCTGGCTAGCATTATTCTTGCTCTGCATATAGGTATAGCCTCTCACTCTTTAAACCTCCCTGCCTTTGAACTTACCCACAGCTCCTCATTGCTGTACCATGCCTTGAAAGGTGTAACAGAAGGGAAGATGCCTGATCCTAGCTCCTGAGACACTTAAAGATGAGAGTAGTGAGGGGTAGGTGAAGGGAAGATAATGTTAAATACAGTTTTAATATTGCCTTTTAAGTCCAGTTCATAATTGCCTGATGTCTTCCCTCAGAAAGAAACCCCCAGGTTCTAATTTCTACATGCTGAATTGGTCCATCTAATCCTGTTGCATCTTGACTTTATGTCTACACCTCACCGACTGCCTCCGCATCTGTAGTCCATCAATCCATCAAAGCACACTAATGACTGCTAATGGACAAGGGTACAGGAGAGACAACAACAGCAAGAAGAAACAAAAATCACCTCCAATTGATATAGCACCTTTCAAGGACTTTTAGCACATTCTGCATAAATCACCTCATTTATCTTTGCCACATCCTTGGTGACAGGAGGGACACTGCAATTATATAACTCTACTATATAAGGAATGCAGTCACAATGCCGAAATTGTGATTTGCCCAAAGATATTACATTTCAGGAACAGAACCCACACATTCTGTTTATTGTCGGTATATGTCAAGGTATCTTCTGAAGACACTTAATGGAGACTAGAGACAGCAAGTACTAGTATTTAAGGAGTCAGGAGACTGAGCTAATCTTGATTCCATCTTGCCCTGCTGTCCAGTCTTGAGTCACTCACTCCACATGTCCTTCCTCCCATAACCAAGCACAACTTGACTCTGACGATAAAGAACATAATTATGCCAGCCTGAAAAGGACTATGTGGCTATAATAAAGTTAGAATAACTCAGTTCAGCAAAGGAGGGAAAAGCACATAATAGAGGGTATCGAAGCTAATAGACAAATTGCAAGTGTGTTTAATGATGATGGGCTGAACTGTTGATTTTCAGACAAGAACACCAAAGACGAGTTGTTCAATATATTGTCATTGAGACATAGGGAAAAAAACTTTTATAAAATTTCCTAAAGTGTTGTTTTTATGTTATTATTCACACTAAACTTTTTGTCTCACCATCTGAATTCAGGCATCCCTATTGTTCCAAAAGTTAGATTTAGAATAACGTGGGTAAAAGTATAAACACATTTCAGATAACTGAAGTTTACCCCCTTAAGCATCAAAACTGTTGTAATCACTATCTTGGGATGAAATTTTTCCAAAATGTGCAATATGAAGACACAAGGTAGAATCTCATTTTCTTGATGAAATTTTGACATAGTTACTAACATGTGCAACTGTTGAGTACGGGCAGACAGTGATGCCGTGGTGGGCTAGTGGGGTGTGTAGGGCCACTTCCCCTCTCTGACATGCATCAGCCTAGAGTATTTGAAAGTTATTAGATTTACTTTTTAAATTTCTCCTGCTGCTCCTGCTCTGCCATGTCACACATATCCTTCTTAATGCTGTCAGTACCTGCATCTAATGATCCTAGTCCTTACCTGTCCCCATGCTACCTACCATCGTTTCTTGAAAACACACATGAGCTTTGGTGCATAAATAACAGGTAATATGCCCAGATAAGAATAACCATTATAAAGACAACACCCTAAGAATATGGTTGTTAACTTTTGGAAACATGAGACAATCTAAAAAAAGTTGTAAATGTTCTCCCCATATTCACATTTACTTATAATTCAGTGGAAGGGTTTGTGAAATCCATTTACAGAAAGTTGGAATTTCCAGATAAGAATAACCATTATAAAGACAACACCCTAAGAATATGGTTGTTAACTTTTGGAAATATGAGAAAATCTAAAAAAAGTTGTAAATGTTCTCCCCATATTCACATTTACTTATAATTCAGTGGAAGGGTTTGTGAAATCCATTTACAGAAAGTTGGAATTTATAAACATGACCTAGAAACATAAGGATTTTCCTAAGTGCTTTGGGGCTGCTTTCTGATCAAAGGGATGCCCCTACTTACCTGCACTCTTTGGGCACCAAAATATTTCTGACCTCTGATAGTCAGTTTGGACATTCTAACTCAGTTGCTGGTAATGCAAGCAATCAATGAATATTTGTTAAGTAAATATTTAAGAATATTACCTGGGATTAGAAGAAATCTCTGAGATATTATAAACATAGTAAAAGAATTGGGAATGTCTGAACCTACATTATGGAGTGAGTAAAGTACACAGTCAACTGGATCATCAACACTTTTACAATAATTTATGAGTATTATGTAGCATGATTCTTGAATTGAATTTCAACTCTATTTGAGGCAAAGGGCCGTTGTAGTTTGATCTGGAGTCCCTACTTCATTCCTCACCAGATCTGGCTTTGTCTATCTATGCCCTTCTAGTTTTGGAGTGGCCAATTCCTTTGACCAGGCCCCTATTGTTTTTACCAGGAATTCTGAATTTGCAATTGCTCAAAGGTGAGAGTTAAGTTTGTAACCTTGGTTAAGTGTATTTCTAAGATCTAGCACAGATTATTCCCCAAATGCTGAAGTTTAATGTCCACCACCTTTCTTCAAACTGCAAACTGACATTATTCTGGGAATCATATCATTTAACTTGTGT
>NW_007728192.1:51961-56035 GCF_000696425.1 Galeopterus variegatus | reverse complement strand
GGCCAATTCCTTTGACCAGGCCCCTATTGTTTTTACCAGGAATTCTGAATTTGCAATTGCTTAAAGGTGAGAGTTAAGTTTGTAACCTTGGTTAAGTGTATTTCTAAGATCTAGCACAGATTATTCCCCAAATGCTGAAGTTTAATGTCTACCACCTTTCTTCAAACTGCAAACTGACATTATTCTGGGAATCATATCATTTAACTTGTGTAGCCCTGGATACTCTCTGTTTCTCTGAGCACCCTGAGAGCTTTTGGTTTGGGGTGAGAGAATAGTTTTCTAGCTGAACCAAATCTAAAAGTCTTCTCCATGGTGGGAAAAATTTATATTTCACATTTTTTTCCCTGGCTGTGACCATTTATGTCCACTTTTGTGAAAACCATTGTGTCAGTCAGTTTAAGATAGGTTATGCTGTAGTAATTGACATCTCTCAAACCTCTATGACTTAAGGCAACAAATGTGTATCTCTTACTTATGCTATATGTCCAATGCACAAGAGCAGAGATATTCCATTCATGGTAGTCATTTGGGTCTGAAGACTTATGGAAGCTCCATCTCAACACATGTTTCCATGATATCTGCATTGAACGCTCACAGTTCATTGTCTAAAGCAAGTCACATGATTGCAACCAAATTCAAAGAGGGTGGATATTGCAATTCCACTACATTCTAGGAAGAGAGGGCTAGAAGGTTTGTAAATAGCCTTAAAGACCAAAACAGCTTTGTACACAGATGATCTGATTGTAGGAGAGGTTGATAGATAATTGGTTTTTGAATAACTAGGTATTTGTGTGCTTGTTCAAGGATGTCCTAGAGATATATCATCTTTGTTAGAAGATGTCCTTTTGAAATTATCAACTGGGCACTCTAACTGTTTAGACTCTGACTTCTCCAGGTGACAGTTTGTCAATTTATGTGAATAAACTTTCCCCTTTAACTTTTTCCACATTAAAAAAGAGGTCAGATTCTTTCTCCACCTTGTCTAAGAACTTGTCATCTTAGAGATTTTTATTGATTGCTTTTTGGAGGTTTTCTGATCCTATAGTTGCATCTTTCTTAAGAAGCACAATAATTTTGGAAAATAACTGGAGCCTGAGCAGACTTATCTACTTATAAGACCAAATGGACAATTTGAAGAGACTGTTTCAAGGCTTACCAAGGAGCAGGAGGCAGTGGTGGTCATAACCCAATGTGGGTGTGCATTGCTAGAAGAGCATTTAAAATCAATGATAAAACTAATTAAAATTCTGTCTGCTTTTTGTTTTCATGGACCAGAGGCAAATCTAAACAAGGTGAGTTAATAAATATTCCTCTGGACTGGACCCCTGCCATTGTCACCCCTCACCCATATGTCACTGATTTAAGTATCAACTTAAATCAGCAGCAGTAATGCTTAAAATCTTTTGCTTTAAAAAGAAAAAGCAGTCACAAAATCATACACAGAATTAATTGTATGCTCATGTCACAAAACTTGGCACAATGGGGAATTACATCCCTAGTTTAATAAAGGTTTGAACTCACACGTGTACAAACCCACGGAAAGGCATTAAGATGGAAGACAAATCAAAACTCAAAAGGGCCATAAGCAGAAAACTGGAGAGTGTAGACTTAAAGACTTACCTAACCAACAGAGATAAACTTTCTCAGGTTACTTGTTTACAAATCTGAGGCCATCAAAAACTACTACTAGAGGTCATCTCTACTATGTAAGTGGGCCTGTTATAGGTGTGGCATCTAGCTCAGAGACTCTCATGAATGAAGATGGTGCCCTTTACAACCCACCACCCTTCCTGGGGTAGATATCCAAGGAAAAGCCCTATCCCTACCTTTATTGGAGAAGGGATAACTTGTGGGCACATGCAAGTGCCTGTCAAACTTTTACCCAAATATTCATTTCTCCTAGAACCTTCAAGGAAAGCCAACACCTACCAGTAAATGGCCTCATTTTACTAATGATATCAACGAAATTTTGGCACTGGAGGACATGACCAAAGGCTACGTTGGACTTCTTACTAAAAAGAGGGTGGTGAGAAAGGAGAAAAGAAGATTGGGGCTCCTATAAGCAGGTCTTTGTGCAGAGAAGGTGGGAGAAATGAGAGTGTTCCATGTGCTTTACTCATATTTTGAATGAGGCACTTAATCTTCATCTTAATGAAATGAATACCCTGTACTTCTTTAAGATTCAGTGAGATTTCTTGCACAGATTATCTCTTCAGGGCTACAAGGAGCTTTAATCTGTCTGATTTTCAAAAGGGCCTTTCCTTGGCCTCTTCCATCTGGTCTGGACTGGTTGAACTGAACGGCCCTTAGTCCTCTGATTTCTGTACAACCTTTCTGCTCTACAAGTTCATGCTATAGTTCTGCGACTGTAATTCTCACCTCTTTGCAGACAAATGCCAAATCTTCTTTCTCTCCTGGGCTCCAGCACCTCATTTCCAACTGCCTGTGCCTCAAACAAAACATGTATCCAAAGGAATCGACCATGTGCAGCTGCAGAGGACAAACGTTTTACTCCGTTTCATTATCGGCATCATGGGATCACCTTTCCTTTAAACCCTGGAATTTATCTTTGATCCCATCTTGGTCTTCATGTCCTACTTTTTTTTTTTTTTTGGACCGGGAAGGGGATCTCAACCCTTGGCACGGTGTCGTCTGCACCACGCTCAGCCAGTGAGCGCACTGGTCATCCCTATATAGTATCTGAACCCGCAGCCTCGGCACTAACAGCGCCGCATTCTACCGAGTGCACCACGGGGCCGGCTTCTTCATGTCCTACTTCTGATCAGCCCTTGGGTCATCCACTTCTATCTTATTAATATCAATCTCCATTGCTTCCCAAGTTTACCGTTATCACTCTACTGTGGCCCATTGACCCTTCTTCCTTATGATGCAAAGTTACATTTCACAAATTATACTGTGGTTACTATGTGCCAACTACTGGTCTAAACACTTTAAAGATACTAACTTATTATTCCTCATACCATGAATGAGATATTATTATTAATCCTAATTACTGTTATTAATCCTACTTAACAGATGATAAAACTGAGACTTAGAGAAGATGAATATATTGCTCATAATCACACAGTTGTTTGAATAGTGTCTAAACCCAGCAGTTTATGCTTATAACCATGAACATATGCTGCCTTGAATTAGACTGCAAAAGGCCCTCAATATCAACTATTTTTATCCTCTTCATCTTGAACATGCTCCTCTTCTTTGCCTAAACTACATCCTGCAAATTGACCAAAGCAATTCTCCAAAACACTGCTGTTTTTTCCTCAAGAATATCCAGTGACTCTTATTGCTCATCGAAAGGAGTCTGAAATCTTCATTCTAATGTGGATGAACTTCCACAATCTAACCTGATGATGCTTTTCCTTCAAACTTACCTCTGGTATATCTTTTTGCCTTCAGTCAAGATAGAATGCTGTTTTCATTGTCTTCTCCACATGCCTTATTTTCTTTTTCATGAATTATTCCCTGCTTAGAATACTTAGCACAGCACAGTATAGTGGAGAGTGACTGATAAATACTTGATTAACTGAGATGTATATATTTTATTCAGACAAAATTAGGGAAGTACCCTCAAGATAACCTCACCTCTTAGAATGCCAGACCACTCTTAATTGGGAAAAAAACTCCCTTAACCAGGAAGTGAGAATAACCACAAATCCTTTTGAGAAACCAACCTTGCCTGGAGGGTTACCTAACCTGTGAATCTTGAGCTGACCTGTGAAAAGGGAACTATATCTAGTTCTTACCTTGAATTTTGGACCTCAGTGAGCAGTTATGAATAGTTACTACCTTAACTCCAACTGCTACTCAGTATGCATTTTGGCTAAATATTTATAATGAATCTCCACTGATGAGAGGTAAAGTGGAAACTGGAAACATGTTTGAATATGTTCCCAAGGGAGAGAATCTTTATTTAAAATCACTTAGTTCCTCTGTGCAGTAATTGTTTAAGTCCAAGAAATCCCAACTGACTCTAATTCCCACCAAAGTGGAAATCATGACATATCTATTTTTCAGCTATTAAGTTAAAAGAAAACTCTAGGGCCGGCCCGGTGG